>NC_080737.1:19299523-19567023 GCF_019097595.1 Hemibagrus wyckioides | reverse complement strand
CAGCCCTCAGAATAATATAAATGTTGAATATGTAAATGAGGGATGGTGAGCCGCTGTCCTGGTGGTGAAGCAGCTCTCGGCCCTCGCTGGCGGGAAAACGGAGGACGTCTTGTTTATTTTTAACGCTCTCTGCGTCGCGGGGCATAATATGGACATAAATATATTAATGAGCCTGAGTGATATGCTGACCTCATTTTCTCCCTCGTTTCCCCAACGCCGAGCCCCAGAGACACGCCGCAGCCTCGTGATAAAGACGACTCGCCGCCCGCTTCCTTTTCATCAAAAGCCCTGATTTGATGACGGACAGCGTGCGGTAGTGAGGGATAAACACCTTAGCATGTGTGTGTGTGTGTGTGTGATATTATATTTGACACGTTCCAGATTCCTGTTGTGATATGAGACACTGTGTTACGCTGCTGATTGGTCAGAAGGTGTGGAGTCGTTTCCTGTAGCAGCTCTGACCGTAGCGTGGCTCTAACTGCAGCTGTAGCTGTTCGTAAACCGCTGATACGCTCAGGAGGCGTTTGTGTAACGTATGGAAGGAGTCTCCAGAGTCAGAGCTGTACCTGAAGCTTTAGGTTTTTTAGGAGGACAGAGGAGATTTTTGATCATGTGACAAGCTGCAGTTTTATTTGTAATAAAAATAAAAGTCAGGAGTGAGAGGGTGTTTATGTAAAGGATAATAGCTAGAAACGGATAAAAACTGACGTTCTGTAATAAACAAAAAACTCAGCAATTATTTATCCAGAGCAACACACTCAGTGTTTATTCCTGATACCTTTACTAACATTCCTACTGTCCACTTCCCCTTCAGAGGGGGCTGGGGGCATTTTGTTTCCTCACTCTGGACTCCTTTACAGGATCACTGATGTATTTTACCCATGATTCCTTTCTGCAGACCGGCCTGTGCACCAGATGATTGACTGAAGATACTTTTTCTAATAAAATACGCTGATAATATTATAAAAGCGATTAGTGTGGAGCAAAAAAAAAAAAGTGGCAGCAGAACCGGTGTGACCCTCCGAACGAGACGTGCAAATGTTTAGCGAGGGTCCGAGCTCTCTGCACGCCCACGGCGCTCGGCTGCGCGCTCAAACATCCCATCATCCAATTAAAATAAATCACTGGTCGCCGCCTGAACGCAGAAAATAGCTTCCTTCTTCCTGGTGGACGGAAAAGCTGACGCTGTTGTTCGGCGCTGTTCAGTCTCGGGGCCTTTGTGATGCTAGTCTCCGCCGTCCGTCTATCGTCACGCGCGCTAATTAAATTAATGAACAATATCAATCACGGAGCTGAGCGCTTTAAGACTTCGCTCCTGCTGCCATTCCGTCTAAAACAGTAGAATTAGCGCACACACACACCGCGGCTGGAGCGTAAGGAAGCCTCGGCGCTCGGCGGGATGCGGAGGCTCCGGTTTGACTCGCGGGTTTGTAATTGATTTACTTTTTGCTCCCGGCGTATGAACCGGAGCTGGCAGGAGATCCGTCATTTGCTTCGGCAAACAACATTAACGGACACCTACATGCCGCTGACGGAGCTACAGCTGAACCCCAGACGCCTGTGAGACACATGCTGAAGCAGGAGGTGGAACAGTTCCTCCAGAACCTGCACAGAATCACCTCCAGAATAAACACCAGGCATGGAGAGGCATTAGAGGAAAATAATCAGTGACGAAGCGGGGAGATGGAGTGATAAAGGGAGGGATGGAGGGATAAAGCGAGGGATGGAGGGATAAAGTGAGGCATGGAGTTGTGAAGCGGAGGGATGAATGGATAAAGCGAGGGATGAAGCGGAGGGATAAAGCAAGGTATGAAGCAAAGGAATGAAGTGGGGGATGGAGTGATGAAGTGATAAAGCGGAGGGATAGAGGGATTAAGCAAGGGATGAAGCGAAGGGATGGAGTGATGAAGCAGAGGGAAGGAGTGGTAAAGCGGAGGGATAGAGGGATAAAGCGAGGAATGGAGTGATGAAGCGGAGGAATGGAGTGATGAAGCTGAGGGATGGAGTGATGAAGCGGAGGAATGGAGTGATGAAGCGGAGAGATGGAGTGATGAAGCAGAGGAATGGAGTGATGAAGCGGAGGGATGGAGTGATGAAGCTGAGGGATGGAGTGATGAAGCTGAGGGATGGAGTGATGAAGCGGAGGGATGGAGTGATGAAGCGGAGGGATGGAGTGATGAAGCGAGGAATGGAGTGATGAAGCGGAGGAATGGAGTGATGAAGCTGAGGGATGGAGTGATGAAGCGGAGGAATGGAGTGATGAAGCGGAGGAATGGAGTGATGAAGCTGAGGGATGGAGTGATGAAGCGGAGGGATGGAGTGATGAAGCTGAGGGATGGAGTGATGAAGCTGAGGGATGGAGTGATGAAGCGGAGGGATGGAGTGATGAAGCTGAGGGATGGAGTGATGAAGCTGAGGGATGGAGTGATGAAGCGGAGGAATGGAGTGATGAAGCTGAGAGATGGAGTGATGAAGCAGAGGAATGGAGTGATGAAGCTGAGGGATGGAGTGATGAAGCGGAGGGATGGAGTGATGAAGCTGAGGGATGGAGTGATGAAGCTGAGGGATGGAGTGATGAAGCTGAGGGATGGAGTGATGAAGTGGAGGGATGGAGTGATGAAGCGGAGGAATGGAGTGATGAAGCTGAGGGATGGAGTGATGAAGCTGAGGGATGGAGTGATGAAGCTGAGGGATGGAGTGATGAAGCTGAGGGATGGAGTGATGAAGTGGAGGGATGGAGTGATGAAGCGGAGGAATGGAGTGATGAAGCTGAGGGATGGAGTGATGAAGCTGAGGGATGGAGTGATGAAGCTGAGGGATGGAGTGATGAAGTGGAGGGATGGAGTGATGAAGTGGAGGGATGGAGTGATGAAGTGGAGGGATGGAGGGATAAAGCAAGGGAAGAAAGTGAGGGATGGAGTGATGCGCACGTGTGTGTGATAAGCGTGTGTGTGTATAATATGCATGTGTGCGTGTGTGTAATAATTGGTGCGTGTGTGTTTATGTAAAAAGTGTGTGTGTAATAATCAGTATGTGTGTGTGTGTTTATGTAAAAAGTGTGTGTGTATATGCTCATGTGCATGTGTAATAATCAGTGTGTGTGTGTGTGTGTTTATGTAAAAAGTGTGTGTGTATATGCTCATGTGCGTGTGTAATAATCAGTGTGTGTGTGCATGTATGTAACGAACGTGTGTGTGTGTGTGAATGTAATAAACGTGTGTGTGTGTATATGTATGTATGTAATAAAAGTGAGTGTGTGTGTAATAAGCATATGTGTGTAATAAGCGTGTGTGTATGTGTAATAAGTGTGTGTGTGTAATATGTGTGTGTGTGTAATATGCGTGTGTGTGTATGTGTAATAAGTGTGTGTGTTTAATAAGCATGTGTGTTCGTGTGTGTGTAATAAGTGTGTGTGTGTGTTCGTGTGTGTAATAAGCGTGTATGTGCATGTTTAATAATAAGTGTGTGTGTGCGTTACAGGAGTAGAGAGGCGGCTGAGGTCTGCTGAGGTGAGGCTGAAGTCAGCTCGGGGTCAGAGCTGTAAATTAGCTCGGGTCAGAACCGCGGACGGAACTGCAGACGGAACCGAGGAGACGCGGAACAAAGGCGTGAATAAAACATGGGGCTGTTCTCCTTCTGTCTGAGACGAGAGATGGGAAAACCTGCAGCGTCACTCGGACCAGCCTCATGAGCTTACTTTGGCTCGAACCCCAGAGACATTATTATTTTTGGGAAACTTTTGTAGCCTCATAAACTGGACTCTATGAAATCTGTTAAAGTGTTAGGCACACACACACACACACACACACACACACACACAGTTGTGTTTTGTAACTGAATGGTATTCAGGTCATGATAAGAATTCAACCCTAACCCTGCACCACTTTCTTTTTTTTTTTTTTTTCACTTTTTGATAAAACCTGACGTGTAGCAACAAGCATTCCGATCGAACTGTACCTCCGAATCCGAGCACGCTCCGTCCTCCTACTTTTCACAATGCCAAAGAACACACACACACACACACACACCAACCCGCAAAGCTAACAGCAACATGATGCTAAAGCGCCGGAGGCCAGTGTGTACGAGCACAGTCAATAAAAAAAAGAAGAGAACAGAAAGGAAAGTGTTTAAAGTGCCGACCTGTTGGGGCAGATCCCCGGCCCAGGCCACAAGGTGCCTCCTTACTTCCTGGTGCGCTAAACTCTCGTCGCGTTAACATCTAGCCCGGGAAAAACCGCATGCGAGCATTTTCAGTCTCAGGCTCTGGCCTGCTTTCGCTCCCTCCTTCTTTGCGCGACGGCGAGTCTCTCCGTCTCTCTCTGGCACACGAAAACCAGGAAGTGAAATAGAGCGAGCGTGTAACTCTGTGCACTTCCTATGCACCAAACACGCCGGGGCTGACCTGAAACGACCCCGTGCACTTCAGGCTCGGGGCCAAGCCGGCCTTCCGGAGCTGGAGAGAACAGGAGAGAGAGAGAGAGAGAGAGAGAGAACAGGAGGGGAGAAGACGATTCAGCCTGTCGTTTTTTTTCCCTCTTTCCCAAAACCACCTACTGTTGGTTAGCGAACACTCTGGCCTGACTCCAAGCTCATTTCCACGCTCTGCTCCAGCGGCCGGCTGCTCGGGAATGTTTCTCCTTTCGCTCGGTGACGATTCCAGCCGAAGCTCTCACACAGACTTTTGTTGTTGTTGTTTTTTATTCCTCTGAAACTCTTAAGCTCTACATACTTCTACAGATTGTGTAACTTGTGTAACAGCACCTTGTGTGTGAGAAAAAAAAAACCAAAAGCTTACTCATTTCCCCTGCACCCTTTCACTCAGACGCCGTGCCACGTGCTGAGAAATCATCCTGTGTGTTTCAGCACTTCAGCACTTAACTGTCTCCTTATTGCTCTCCTCAGGAGCTCGTACTGAGCAACCGGAGAACGACGTCTCACACTCGGACTGGGAGAGCGGGAAGACGCGAGAAAACGTCCTGAGAGACCAGCTGATATCACTACAGACGTCTGAACACGTCACGATACAACACAACACGTCATATCACAACACCACGTGTCACAACACACGTCATATCACAACACCACACGTCACAACACACACGTCATATCACAACACCACGTGTCACAACACACGTCATATCACAACACCACATGTCACAACACACGTCATATCACAACACCACACGTCACAACACACGTCATATCACAACACCACGTGTCACAACACACGTCATATCACAACACCACACGTCATATCACACAACACCACGTGTCACAACACACACATCATATCACAACACACACGTCATATCACAACACCACACGTCACAACACACGTCATATCACAACACACAAGTCATATCACAACACCACATGTCACAACACCACACGTCACAACACACACGTCATGTCACAACACCACACGTCACAACACAACACCACATGTCACAACACCACATGTCACAACACACACGTCATATCACAACACCACACGTCACAACACACGTCATATCACAACACCACATGTCACAACACACACGTCATATCACAACACCACACGTCACAACACACGTCATATCACAACACCACGTCACAACACACACGTCATATCACAACACCACACGTCATAACACACACGTCACAACATATACGTCATATCACAACACCACGTGTCACAACACACACATCACAACAACACGTCATATCACAACACCACGTGTCACAACACACACGTCACAACAACACGTCATATCACAACACCACGTGTCACAACAAACGTCATATCACAACACCATGCGTCACAACACCATGCGTCACAACACACAGGTCATATTACAACACCACGTGTCACAACACACACGTCATATCACAACACCACACCACGCGTCACAACACACACATCATATCACAACACCACGTGTCACAACACACAAGTCACAACACCACACATCACAACACACACGTCCTATCACAACACCACACGTCACAACACACACGTCATATCACAACACCACACGTCACAACACACACGTCCTATCACAACACCACACGTCACAACACACACGTCATATCACAACACCACAACACGTCATATCACAACTCCACACGTCACATCACAACAACACGTCATATCACAACACCACACACGTCACAACACCACAACACGTCATATCACAACACCACGCGTCATATCACAACTCCACACGTCACATCACAACACGTCATATCACAACACCACACACGTCATATCACAACACGTCACACCACACGTCATATCACAACACCACAACACGTCATATCACAACACCACACGTCACAACACCACAACACGTCATATCACAACACCACAACACGTCATATCACAACACCACACACGTCATATCACAACACCACAACACGTCATATCACAACACCACACGTCACAACACCACAACACGTCATATCACAACACCACACACGTCATATCACAACACCACACACGTTATATCACAACACCACAACACGTCATATCACAACACCACAACACATCATATCACAACACCACACACGTCATATCACAACACCACAACACGTCATATCACAACACCACACGTCATATCACAACACCACAACACGTCATATCACAACACCACAACACGTCATATCACAACACCACACGTCATATCACAACACCACACGTCACAACACCACGTCATATCACAACACCACACGTCAACAACACCACAACACGTCATATCACAACACCACACGTCATATCACAACACCACACACGTCACATCACAACACCACAACACGTCATATCACAACACCACACACGTCATATCACAACACCACAACATGTCATAACACCACACGTCACAACACGTCATATCACAACACCACACGTCACAACACCACACACGTCATATCACAACACCACAACACGTCATATCACAACACCACACGTCATATCACAACACCACACATCAGCAACACCACACGTCATATCACAACACCACAACACGTCATATCACAACACCACAACACGTCATAACACCACACGTCATATCACAACACCACACATCAGCAACACCACACATGTCATATCACAACACCACAACACGTCATATCACAACACCACACACGTCATATCACAACACCACACGTCACAACACCACGTCATATCACAACACCACAACACGTCATATCACAACACCACAACACGTCATATCACAACACCACACGTCACAACACCACAACACATCATATCACAACACCACAACATGTCATATCACAACACCACAACACATCATATCACAACACCACACACATCATATCACAACACGTCACAACACCACGTCATATCACAACACCACACATGTCATATCACAACACCACACGTCACAACACCACAACACATCATATCACAACACCACAACACGTCATATCACAACACCACAACACATCATATCACAACACCACACACATCATATCACAACACGTCACAACACCACAACACGTCATATCACAACACCACAACACGTCATATCACAACACCACACACATCATATCACAACACGTCACAACACCACAACACGTCATATCACAACACCACACGTCACAACACACACGTCATATCACAACACCACAACACGTCACAACACCACACATGTCATATCACAACACCACACGTCACAACACAACACGTCATATCACAACACCACACGTCACAACACACACGTCATATCACAACACCACAACACGTCACAACACAACACGTCATATTACAATAACAACACCACAACACGTCATATCACAACACCACACATGTCATATCACAACACGCCACAACACGTCACAACACACACGTCATATCACAACACCACAACATGTCACAACACACACGTCATATCACACCACATGTCAACAACACCACAACACGTCACATCACAACACCACACACGTCATATCACAACACCACAACACGTTATATCACAACACCACAAGTCATATCACAACACCACAACACATTATATCACAACACCACACGTCATATCACAACACGTCATATCACAACACCACACACGTCATATCACAACACCACAATACGTCATATCACAACACCACAACACATTATATCACAACACCACACGTCATATCACAACACGTCATATCACAACACCACAATACGTCATATCACAACACCACAACACGTCATATCACAACACCACACGTCACAACACACACGTCATATCACAACACCACACGTCATATCACAACACCACATGTCACAACACACACGTCATATCACAACACCACAATATGTCATATCACAACACCACAACACGTCATATCACAACACCACACGTCACAACACACACGTCATATCACAACACCACACACGTCATATCACAACACGTCACAACACCACACACATCATATCACAACACCACAACACGTCATATCACAACACCACACGTCACAACACACACGTCATATCACAACACCACACACGTCATATCACAACACGTCACAACACCACACACGTCATATCACAACACCACAACACATCATATCACAACACCACACACGTCACAACACCACAACACGTCATATCACAACACCACACGTCATATCACAACACCACAACACGTCACAACACACACGTCATATCACAACACCACAACACGTCACAACACCACACGTCATATCACAACACCACAACACGTCATATCACAACACCACACGTCACAACACACACGTCATATCACAACACCACAACACATCATATCACAACACCACACACGTCACAACACCACAACACGTCATATCACAACACCACACGTCATATCACAACACCACAACACGTCACAACACACACGTCATATCACAACACCACAACACGTCACAACACCACACATGTCATATCACAACACCACAACACGTCATATCACAACACCACACGTCACAACACACACGTCATATCACAACACCACAACACGTCACAACACCACACACGTCATATCACAACACCACAACGCGTCATATCACAACACCACACGTCATATCACAACACCACACACGTCATATCACAACACGTCATAACACCACACGTCACAACACACACGTCATATCACACCACATGTCAACAACACCACAACACGTCACATCACAACACCACACACGTCATATCACAACACCACAACACGTTATATCACAACACCACACGTCATATCACAACACCACACGTCACAACACCCCAACACGTCATATCACAACACCACAATATATCATATCACAACACCACAACACGTCATATCACAACACCACACGTCACAACACACACGTCATATCACAACACCACACACGTCATATCACAACACGTCACAACACCACACACATCATATCACAACACCACAACACGTCATATCACAACACCACACGTCACAACACACACGTCATATCACAACACCACACACGTCATATCACAACACGTCACAACACCACACACGTCATATCACAACACCACAACACATCATATCACAACACCACACACGTCACAACACCACAACACGTCATATCACAACACCACAACACGTCATATCACAACACCACACACGTCATATCACAACACCACAACACGTCATATCACAACACCACACACGTCATATCACAACACCACACACGTCATATCACAACACCACAAGAAGTCACAACACCACACGTCATATCACAACACCACAACAAGTCACAACACCACACACGTCATATCACAACACCACACACATCATATCACAACACCACACACGTCATATCACAACACCACACACGTCATATCACAACACCACACACGTCATATCACAACACCACAACAAGTCACAACACCACACACGTCATATCACAACACCACACACATCATATCACAACACCACACACGTCATATCACAACACCACACACGTCATATCACAACACCACACACGTCATATCACAACACCACAACAAGTCACAACACCACACGTCATATCACAACACCACAACAAGTCACAACACCACACACGTCATATCACAACACCACACACGTCATATCACAACACCACAACACGTTATATCACAACACCACACGTCATATCACAACACCACAACAAGTCACAACACCACACACGTCATATCACAACACCACACGTCATATCACAACACCACAACACGTCATATCACAACACCACACACGTCATATCACAACACCACAACACGTTATATCACAACACCACACGTCATATCACAACACCACAACACGTCATATCACAACACCACACACATCATATCACAACACCACAACACGTCATATCACAACACCACACGTCATATCACAACACCACAACACGTCATATCACAACACCACACACGTCATATCACAACACCACACACGTCATATCACAACACCACAACACGTTATATCACAACACCACATGTCATATCACAACACCACAACATGTCATATCACAACACCACAACACGTCATATCACAACACCACACGTCACAACACCACAACACGTCATATCACAACACCACAACATGTCATATCACAACACCACAACACGTCATATCACAACACCACACACGTCATATCACAACACGTCACAACACCACACACGTCATATCACAACACCACAACATGTCATATCACAACACGTCACAACACCACACACGTCATATCACAACACCACACACGTCATATCACAACACGTCACAACACCACACACGTCATATCACAACACCACAACATGTCATATCACAACACCACACGTCACAACACCACACACGTCATATCACAACACGTCACAACACCACACACGTCATATCACAACACCACACACGTCATATCACAACACGTCACAACACCACACACGTCATATCATAACACCACAACATGTCATATCACAACACCACACGTCACAACACCACACACGTCATATCACAACACGTCACAACACCACACACGTCATATCACAACACCACACACGTCATATCACAACACGTCACAACACCACACACGTCATATCACAACACCACAACATGTCATATCACAACACCACACGTCACAACACCACACACGTCATATCACAACACGTCACAACACCACACACGTCATATCACAACACGTCACAACACCACACACGTCATATCATAACACCACAACATGTCATATCACAACACCACACGTCACAACACACACGTCATATCACAACACCACAACATGTCATATCACAACACCACACACGTCATATCACAACACGTCACAACACCACACACGTCATATCACAACACGTCACAACACCACACACGTCATATCACAACACCACAACACGTCACAACACCACACACGTCATATCACAACACCACAACATGTCATATCACAACACCACACACGTCACAACACCACAACACGTCATATCACAACACGTCACAACACCACACACGTCATATCACAACACCACAACATGTCATATCACAACACGTCACAACACCACACACGTCATATCACAACACCACACACGTCATATCACAACACCACACACGTCATATCACAATACCACAACAAGTCACAACACCACACACGTCATATCACAACACCACACACGTCATATCACAACACCACACGTCATATCACAACACCACAACAAGTCACAACACCACACACGTCATATCACAACACCACAACAAGTCACAACACCACACACGTCATATCACAACACCACACACGTCATATCACAACACCACAACAAGTCACAACACCACAACAAGTCACAACACCACACGTCATATCACAACACCACACACGTCATATCACAACACAACACGTCACAACACCACACACGTCATATCACAACACCACACACGTCATATCATTTCCCGTCACGTCACGACTCCACACATCCCTCCATCTGTACAGTAACAGGAACTAACACACTGCCAGAGCTGCAGAAACCCGACAGCATGAAGAGCATGAAGATCTAAACTACCAACGAGAGAAAACTATCCAAAACTCAGAAAAAAATGTTATAATTATAAATATTAAGTAAAATCATCTCATGTGACTTCATTCAGCTCCGTTCAGTTGTAATGAATTTAAAATAAGGGGAGGGGCTTACACTCTCTCTCCTGTCAATCACAGTGAGACGAGCCAATCAGAGGCTTCCTCTGTGACACCACAAAAAGTAACAAGTCATAAGAAGCAGAAAATTATACTCAGTTACGTCTCAGAAAATATTTTGGCTGTTTATCTATCTATCTATCTATCTATCTATCTATCTATCTATCTATCTATCTATCTATCTATCTATCTATCTATCTATCTATCTATCTATCTATCTATCTATCTGTATCCCTCTCTCGTATGGACAAACAGTTTGATGGAATGACCTTCTCGTCCTGTTGGAGGAATATAAAGGGCAGGAAGTCGGAGATGATGCTGGTGTGACATCAGGACCAGCATTACGCTAGCTTTGTGCTGTTGATTGTTAGCTCTGGGAGGATATTCCAGCTTTATGCTAGCTTAGAGCAAATTGGATTTTTTTTTTCTTTTCAGACTTTTCTCCTAGTTGCAGGACACCCACTGATGTGAGGAGAGAGAGAAGCTAACATGTAAATAAAACTCTGAACTCTGAAGTAAACGTGAGCGCTCTGGAAACTCAGTTGATTCCCCCGTGTGTGTTTTTATTTATGACGCCGCGCTCGTGGCTGAATTTCCGGAAGCTAATCACGGTGCTAAAGGGTTGATGCAGTAATGTCAGTCCTCTCTCATTAGCGCTAACGGTAATGTGACCTCCAGCAGTAACCCGGCTTAATTACAGCTAATTGTTATAGCAGGTACTGTTTGCCAATAAACACTGCAAACAAACACTCGTTAAGAGAATGCATTTAGACAATCACTCATTCACTTACCATACTTTACATCCTCGTTCTGAGCAAAATATCATGAACGTGACTGTCATAGGAGATGAGATGAGGAGGCGGGTTTACTGTCCGCGTGCTGATCGTGTAATCAGCGCCGCAATCATATATGTATATTAGAGAGAGAGAGAACTGTAAAAAAAAATCGAGAACCACAGGAAAGAATAAATAAATCAAATCTGCCAGAGATTTAGCAGAACATTCTTTAGCACTTCGTGTCCCACCTCAAATCCACCAAATAAATAAATCAATAAATAAATAAATAAACAAACAAAAAGAGGAGTGTTCTATAAAATTGTGATTGCGCTACATTTCAGACGCCGTCTTGTGATTGTTTGTCAGTTCGCATGAATGTAATGTTTCACAAAGCCATCTCAACCGAAGGTGGACCATTTGACTGCTCATGTGACGAACCGCTGAACTACTCCAACCCTGGAGCGGACTCTCACACACACACACGCACACACACACAATTAGCATCTTATCATGGAGCTACAGGCGTACCGTAGCTACTGCCAAATATTCATCCTCAAAAAATCCTCTATAATTATATAGCATAAACAATAAAAAAAAAAACAGAAAAAAGCTGATGGCTGGTAAGTAGGAGAAGTTCATGAGAAGCCTTTAAAGAGAAATAAATAAATAAATAAATAAATAAATAAATAAAGGGGTTTGGGCTCTGAGATGGAGTGGAACACCCACCAGAGCTCGCTGTGCTCCCTCAGCTCTTCACCTCTGACCCCTGTGCACAGCTTCAATCACTAAAGTGATGGCCTGGATTTGAAACATGACTGTGCTTCAGCTTTCCAGCTGCTTATTGCACTGCTGCCTTTTCAACAAAAAGACAGCAAATTCATCTCAAGTGTCTGTTGCCGGTGGTGAGGTCGAGGCTTGGGGGAAATTTCTGTCCTGTGGTTGTGGAGCTTTTGGAGGTTTGGAGGGTGGGAGGATGTTAAAAACAATTGTAAAAAAAAAAAAAAAAATGTAATTCTTAAATTAAATAAAGTTCTTTGTGAAATGTGATGGATTTAAAAAACATTACAAGAAAAATGAGAGAAGGGAACGCTATCTAGCTATCATGTGACGTCGAGTGTGTGTGTGTGTGACAGTGTTGTGTGATGAAGTCTGTTACTGAGTCACAGTTCACACCTCAAAGCTGGATACACAACAGCAGTCTTCCATATCATGCAACACATCCATTAGACGCACTATCGCTTACGCTACAGCAGCAAGACTCACTCGCCCTTCACCTCTCTCTCTTTATTCTCTCTCTTCACCTTTCGGTCCTAAAGAAGTTCCAGTTCTGACACTGGAGACTCCTTCTATAAACGTCTCCTTGCCACCATACCAGTTCCTGTTGCTTCAGAAACCATACAGCATTAAAGCGAGTGCATTAATATAAACCTGTGCTGCTGTCAGAGCTGCTGTTAGAGAGAATTAATCAACACCTTCTGACCAATCAGAGCCCAGAACTCGGCAGCGCAGTGGTGTGAGACGGTTCCTAAAATATCCCACGCTGCAGTATGAACACTAACTAGAAATGGATTGCAGCATTTGGGACAGAGCCATTGATTAGTTTCCAAAGTAATCAGGTGCTGCTAGTTATAATTATCCTGGATAAATTAGAAATGAGAAACACACGAACACACACACACACACACGGGGGCCTGCGGAGCCAGGATGATATGCCCTGTGATTAAGCAGAACTGGTGAATGAGCTGCTCATTGTGATTAAACGGAGAAATGCGGCTCGACGTGTTTTCTCGTTACGCTGTAACACGGCGGCGACGCTCTCGCACCATCCGTGCGGCTGAACGGCAGGAATTTTGGCACGGAGGGGAGTGTGAGCACGTGTGAGAAGGCTCCAGTTCCGAGGGCGTCGTGCTGTGCCAGAACTCCTCGGCTGATTAAAAACTAAAGCGAGGTTTTCGGTGGCTTGCGTTCTCTCGTTAGCGCGTGCTGCGGATTCGGTTAAAGTGTTGAAACTGGCTGCTCGACTTGAGCGATGAGCGAGGTTTTATTTTTAAGGCTGTCCTTTTGGGGTGTGGAATCTTCCGCCATATCGTGATGCACCTATATATAACTACGATATCGATAATGACATATAGCGTAAGGTTACGCCTCAGCGTCCCTCTCTGCGCTAATAATAAGTGAGTAAAGATCAGCACTCATTAGGAGACCGACTCTCGTAATGAGTTTCCCAAGTATGTAATCATTTTATCACGTCTACCAACCATACAGGTCACTGTAGTGCACACATACACACACACACGACCACGTCAGTGTCACTGCTGTCCTGAGAATGAACTTCCACCCACAAAATATCTGTTCAGTGCAGCAGCTCCTGGCTTTACTACTGACGTACAGCGGTAAGAGGGGTGCCAATACTTTTCACAGGCCAACAGATGGGCTACAGTCAGTAACTGTACACTCACACACACACACACACACACAATGAGTGCACCATATAATTGCATACACCAAAGTGCACTATGAGTACGTATATAATCTATCTGTATATCCCCAGTGACTGTAACATTAAAAGGAAACAGGAACTAGAGGGAATGTGGAACCCGAGCCGCTCCCAGAGGTACGGCCGTGACCCTGACGCTGGAACGCCGGCTCCGACGTGATTCCAGAAATGACATCATCATCAATCTCCGCTAAGCAAACACAGGAAGCCGTTATGAGAGACGAGACCTGACACCAGGACTGGAAGGTATACACAAATATATCACATTATGGTATATCACATTATACTGGCGTGCTAGTCTACCGTTTCCATAGCAACACCTCATACGCCACTAAATGGATATACAAAACGTGTCTAATCGTAGACATGCTAATGAGACGTAGACGTTAGGGTTGTGGGAGGAGCATCGTAGCATCGTAACACGCAGAGGTACGGCTGGAATCTTTATGATTAAGATTTAGGAGTTTATGTGGTTTTTTTGCGGTTTCTCTGTAATGTCACACTGTCACGACTTCACGACGCTAACTAACATGCAGTAACGTTATAGAGAGAGAGAGAGAGAGAGAGAGAGAGAGAGACACTGAGGCCCTAAATTGGCCGATCTGACCTTCCATATGCATGTGTACCCTGCGTAATGAGGGACAGCAGGAAGAGGCTGTAGATGTAGCTGAGTAATGCGAAGACATGAGCGTGTGGGTGATGAGGAAACAGGATACACGTGTATGGAACAAGGAGTATGGAGAATGGCGTATGGAGCATGGAGAATGGAGCAAGGAGTATAGAGTATGGTGTATGGAGTGTGGAGTATAGAGTATGGAGTAAGGAGTATAGAGTAAGGAGTATAGAATAAGGAGTATAGAGTATGGAGTATAGAGTATGGAGTAAGGAGTATGAAGAATGGAGTATGGAGTAAGGAGTATAGAGTATGGAGTATAGAGTAAGGAGTATGGAGTATAGAGTATGGAGTATGGGATATAGAGTATGGAGTATAGAGTAAGGAGTACGGAGTATAGAGTATGGAGTAAAGAGTAAGGAGTGTGGAGTAAGGAGTATAGAGTAAGGAGTATGGAGTATAGAGTATAAAGTATGGAGTATAGAGTATAGAGTATGGAGTATAGAGTATGGAGTATGGAGTATAGAGTATGGAGTATAGAGTAAGGAGTATGGAGTATACAGTATAAAGTATAAAGTATGGAGTATAGAGTATGGAGTATGGGGTATAGAGTAAGGAGTATGGAGTATAGAGTATGGAGTATAGAGTATAGAGTATGGAGTATAGAGTAAGGAGTATAGAGTATAGAGTATGGAGTATAGAGTAAGGAGTATAGAGTATGGAGTATGGAGTATAGAGTATGGAGTAAGGAGTAGAGAGTATGGAGTATGGAGTATAGAGTATGGAGTATAGAGTATGGAGTATAGAGTATAGAGTAAGGAGTATAGAGTAAGGAGTATAGAGTATGGAGTATGGAGTATAGAGTATGGAGTAAGGAGTATAGAGTATGGAGTATGGAGTATGGAGTATAGAGTATGGAGTATAGAGTATGGAGTATAGAGTATAGAGTAAGGAGTATAGAGTATAAAGTATGGAGTATAGAGTATAGAGTATGGAGTATAGAGTATGGAGTATAGAGTAAGGAGTATAGAGTATAGAGTATGGAGTATAGAGTATTGAGTATAGAGTAAGGAGTATGGAGTATACAGTATACAGTATAAAGTATAAAGTATGGAGTATAGAGTATAGAGTAAGAAGTCTTGTTGAGAACAGGATGTGGAGGTTTTTGTGTGTGTGTGTGTGTGTGTGTAAATGTATATAAGGATGTACTTCTGTAGAGGTGAGTAGTGTTTGTCTGAAGAGAAGTGCTCAGCTTCATTCTTAAAGGTCTATTAGCCTCAACGCTACTGCTCTCAGGAGTCATCTCTGCACCCTGTTCAATCACTATCTTAGGTGGTAATGTTTATAATCTGTGAGGTAATGTAACTTTTTCTGAGGTAATGTAGCTTTTTCTGATGTAATGTAGCTTTATCTGAGGTAATATAGCTATCTGTGAGGTAATATAGCTTTTTCTGATGTAATGTAGCTATCTGTGAGGTAATGTAGCTTTTTCTGATGTAATGTAGCTATCTGTGAGGTAATGTAGCTTTTTCTGATGTAATGTAGCTATCTGTGAGGTAATGTAGCTTTTTCTGATGTAATGTAGCTTTATCTGAGGTAATGTTTGTAATCTGTGAGGTAATGTAGCTTTATTTGAGGTAATGTAGCTATCTGTGAGGTAATGCAACTTTTTCTGAGGTAATGTAGCTTTATCTGAGGTAATGTAACTATCTGTGAGGTAATGTAGCTATATATGAGGTAAGGTAGCTTTTTCTGAGGTAATGTGTGAGGTAATGTAGATATATTTGAGATAATGTAGCTTTTTCAGAGGTAATATTTGTAATATTTGATGTGATCTGTGAGGGAGTGTAGCTTTCTCTAAGGTAATGTACACTCTAGGTGTACATTACACAGGTAATGTACAAGGTAGCTATGTCTGAGGAAATGTAGCTTTCTCTGTGGTAATGTAGCTATCTTTGAGGTTATGTAATGTAGCTATCTGTGAGGCAGTGTAGCTATCTCTGAGGTAATGTAGGTAATCTTTGATGTCATGTAGAGTATCTGTGAGGTAATCTAGCTTTCTCTGAGGTAACATCTGTTATAGTATAGTTAAGGGTTGGTAAGAGAATGTGTTTTTAAGGCAGGTCCTGTAGTGCTGAGTGTAGTGGTGAGTGTAATGGTGAGTGTAATGGTGAGTGTAGTGGTGAGTGTAATGGTGAGTGTAATGGTGAGTGTAATGGTGAGTGTAGTGCTGAGTGTAATGGTGAGTGTAGTGGTGAGTGTAGTGGTGAGTGTAATGGTGAGTGTAGTGGTGAGTGTAATGGTGAGTGTAATGGTGAGTGTAATGGTGAGTGTAGTGCTGAGTGTAATGGTGAGTGTAGTGGTGAGTGTAGTGCTGAGTGTAATGGTGAGTGTAGTGGTGAGTGTAATGGTGAGTGTAATGGTGAGTGTAATGGTGAGTGTAGTGCTGAGTGTAATGGTGAGTGTAGTGGTGAGTGTAATGGTGAGTGTAGTGCTGAGTGTAATGGTGAGTGTAATGGTGAGTGTAGTGGTGAGTGTAGTGCTGAGTGTAGTGGTGAGTGTAATGGTGAGTGTAATGGTGAGTGTAATGGTGAGTGTAGTGCTGAGTGTAATGGTGAGTGTAGTGGTGAGTGTAATGGTGAGTGTAGTGGTGAGTGTAGTGCTGAGTGTAATGGTGAGTGTAGTGGTGAGTGTAGTGCTGAGTGTAATGGTGAGTGTAGTGGTGAGTGTAATGGTGAGTGTAATGGTGAGTGTAGTGGTGAGTGTAATGGTGAGTGTAGTGGTGAGTGTAATGGTGAGTGTAGTGGTGAGTGTAATGGTGAGTGTAGTGGTGAGTGTAGTGCTGAGTGTAATGGTGAGTGTAATGGTGAGTGTAGTGGTGAGTGTAATGGTGAGTGTAGTGGTGAGTGTAATGGTGAGTGTAATGGTGAGTGTAGTGGTGAGTGTAGTGCTGAGTGTAATGGTGAGTGTAGTGGTGAGTGTAATGGTGAGTGTAGTGGTGAATGTAGTGCTGAGTGTAATGGTGAGTGTAGTGCTGAGTGTAATGGTGAGTGTAGTGCTGAGTGTAATGGTGAGTGTAGTGGTGAGTGTAATGGTGAGTGTAATGGTGAGTGTAGTGGTGAGTGTAATGGTGAGTGTAGTGGTGAGTGTAATGGTGAGTGTAATGGTGAGTGTAGTGGTGAGTGTAATGGTGAGTGTAGTGGTGAGTGTAGTGCTGAGTGTAATGGTGAGTGTAGTGGTGAGTGTAATGGTGAGTGTAGTGGTGAATGTAGTGCGGAGTGTAGTGCTGAGTGTAATGGTGAGTGTAGTGGTGAATGTAGTGCGGAGTGTAGTGCTGAGTGTAATGGTGAGTGTAGTGGTGAGTGTAGTGCTGAGTGTAATGGTGAGTGTAGTGCTGAGTGTAATGGTGAGTGTAGTGGTGAGTGTAGTGCTGAGTGTAGTGCTGAGTGTAATGGTGAGTGTAGTGGTGAGTGTAATGGTGAGTGTAGTGCTGAGTGTAATGGTGAGTGTAATGGTGAGTGTAATGGTGAGTGTAGTGCTGAGTGTAGTGCTGAGTGTAATGGTGAGTGTAGTGGTGAGTGTAATGGTGAGTGTAGTGCTGAGTGTAATGGTGAGTGTAGTGGTGAGTGTAATGGTGAGTGTAATGGTGAGTGTAGTGGTGAGTGTAATGGTGAGTGTAGTGGTGAGTGTAGTGCTGAGTGTAATGGTGAGTGCAGTGGTGAGTGTAATGGTAAGTGTAATGGTGAGTGTAGTGGTGAGTGTAATGGTGAGTGTAGTGGTGAGTGTAATGGTGAGTGTAATGGTGAGTGTAATGGTGAGTGTAGTGGTGAGTGTAGTGGTGAGTGTAGTGCTGAGTGTAATGGTGAGTGTAGTGGTGAGTGTAATGGTGAGTGTAATGGTGAGTGTAGTGGTGAGTGTAATGGTGAGTGTAGTGGTGAGTGTAGTGCTGAGTGTAATGGTGAGTGTAGTGGTGAGTGTAATGGTGAGTGTAGTGCTGAGTGTAGTGGTGAGTGTAGTGCTGAGTGTAATGGTGAGTGTAGTGGTGAGTGTAGTGGTGAGTGTAGTGGTGAGTGTAATGGTGAGTGTAGTGCTGAGTGTAATGGTGAGTGTAGTGGTGAGTGTAATGGTGAGTGTAGTGGTGAGTGTAGTGCTGAGTGTAATGGTGAGTGTAGTGGTGAGTGTAATGGTGAGTGTAGTGCTGAGTGTAATGGTGAGTGTAGTGCTGAGTGTAGTGCTGAGTGTAATGGTGAGTGTAGTGGTGAGTGTAATGGTGAGTGTAGTGCTGAGTGTAGTGGTGAGTGTAGTGCTGAGTGTAATGGTGAGTGTAGTGGTGAGTGTAATGGTGAGTGTAGTGGTGAGTGTAGTGGTGAGTGTAATGGTGAGTGTAGTGCTGAGTGTAATGGTGAGTGTAGTGCTGAGTGTAGTGCTGAGTGTAATGGTGAGTGTAATGGTGAGTGTAATGGTGAGTGTAGTGCTGAGTGTAGTGGTGAGTGTAATGGTGAGTGTAGTGGTGAGTGTAGTGGTGAGTGTAGTGCTGAGTGTAGTGCTGAGTGTAATGGTGAGTGTAATGGTGAGTGTAGTGCTGAGTGTAATGGTGAGTGTAATGGTGAGTGTAGTGGTGAGTGTAGTGGTGAGTGTAGTGCTGAGTGTAGTGGTGAGTGTAGTGCTGAGTGTAGTGGTGAGTGTAATGGTAAAGTATAACACATAATGTTTTATTTTTAAACACATTAATGTTTGTCTTATCTGTAATAATAATTCTGCATTGAATTGTATATATTACAAAGATGCCTTAGGATGGTGAGTGTGACTACGTGTGTGTTTCTGAAGGATAAGTAGGCACAGAAACTCAAGAATGACAGTCAATAACCATCGTGACAAAAAGAAGGCAAGATCATAAAGCTAAAGCTAAAAAAAAAAGACTGGTCGCTGAAGAGTCATCTACTTTAAGGGCAGGTTGGGCTGAAGTACTTCATAGTGGCTGAATGGGGCTGTGTGTGTGTGTGAGAGAGAGAGAGAGAGAGAGAGCTAAATAGAGAAAAAAATAAATAAATAAGACTATGAATAATAACCGCTATGAGATCTTTCCTCCGTCAAATCCCTCTCATCTGAAAAGGTGAGAAGCTCAAAGACAAAGGCCTTTCAGTCGCGTAAAAGCGCCGCCGCTCTCTCGGGTTGACCTTTAGCACTGTTTTCTTTTCTTTTCCCCTTTAGCTATGTTCCAGGCATTTGTGATTGATTTGCATTTGAAGATTAGCCGTTAGAGGTTTTCTTTTCCCTCCTTGTCAACCGGAGGCAGGTGCCAGAAATCCATCCCACCTTCCACCACCAATACCACCACCATCATCATAAAAAGATGATGAAGAAGCAGAGGAATTCATAATGTGCTAAAAGAAAACTTGACCGCAAAAAAAAACCCTACAAAAATCCAGATGAATATTAAATCTCAGGTCAAAGGCTGTGTCCTGATTCATAAAAACAGCAGAACATTTCATTTTCCCACTATAAAATGTTGAAAATTTCCATGTCGATCTCAGCTTGATTTAATGACACGTCACGAAATGAAATGTTTGAAGACCAAGTTGAAAGTTCTCTGTAAATAAAACGATAAGAATCAAATCAATTATCCAGGAATAACAGCACTTTAGCGAGCTTTATATAGGCTGTGTACGAGTCTGGGTTTGACTCACTGCTATAGAAATCGATAAAATCAATAAAATGCTGGAGGTCTTAATCATGTCCTGCATCAGTATTCACTACGGCAAGCCGGACATCTATAACAAAGCTGGACGTCTGTAAGTAATACTTTATGAATCAGCGATCAATCTACATACTGCAGCTTTATTCGTTCATAGAAATGCTGTGTATTACACATGATACTAAAGGAAAAAATTTTTATTTATATATCATGCGACACGATATGTACAGATTTTCCCATATATCTTGTATTGACCTGAACAGTAAAATACCCAGAATGCAATACAGCATCATCATGCCAAGTTCATTTCACCGTCTCCATATCGTCCGCGCTCTTTCTGAGGAACTGTTTATAACGAACGTCTATTTGTCTAACTTTGTTTAGCTTACCAAAGAATTCCTTGCGTCTGTTTGTGTGGCACCTGATCACACATTTCGTCGTAAAACAAATTGTAACATGCCCACAAACACCGGAGCAGTGAGCATCCTGAGACATCGCCGTATGCCTACAGTCATTTCTCTAGTCTAGTAGAAGCGCTCGGAGTTTCTGTGAGATGTGTACGCTACATGTGTCCGGACTTTTAGCCGCTGACAGGATGCCAATTATCAATAAGGATCTTCTAGAGTTACACCATTAAAACTAACAAGCACTCCCTGTCTTTTAGAGCTAATCCGTAATAGCGAGCGGAGAGCATCTGAGCTTTTCGTCAGTCCCATTTCTAAATAAATCTCTGAATATGTACTTTGGTCAGATTTAAGCAAGCAGCTCACTGCCAGTGTATCTGTGCCACTTTCTGACCAGGTTAGAAATGTCTTTCTCTTTATGAACATTACCGTGTTCTATACACTGCCTATAAATTATGAATGTTTATGAGAGTGCAGCCAGTGCTTCAGAGGACCTTAAAAGAGATTTGAAAGAGGAGTATCTGGGCCTCTCGCCCAAGATGATGCTGAAGAAGACAACAATTCTCTCTGTATCAGTTAGATGGCTAGCATGGTCGCTAAGAAAAACATAAATAATCGTGTAACACTGCTACCTTCTGTTATTTGGCTCAGTGTAACTGTGAAAGAGCGACGATTGCTCTCTGCTTCCTGTTACACTCTGGGATCGTGCAGTTCTTTTTATCTATATTCTCTCTAGAACATGTATGGCTAGATGTCAACAGGACAAAAATACATCTGCTGTAACACAAACAGGCCAAAAACACATCTACTATAACACAAACAGGCCAAAAATACAACTATTGTAACACAAACAGGCCAAAAATACAACTATTGTAACACAAACAGGCCAAAAATACAACTATTGTAACACAAACAGGCCAAAAACACATCTACTGTAACACAAACAGGCCAAAAATACAACTATTGTAACACAAACAGGCCAAAAACACATCTACTGTAACACAAACAGGCCAAAAATACAACTATTGTAACACAAACAGGCCAAAAATACAACTATTGTAACACAAACAGGCCAAAAACACATCTACTGTAACACAAACAGGCCAAAAACACATCTACTGTAACACAAACAGGCCAAAAACACATCTACTGTAACACAAACTGGCCAAAAACACATCTACTGTAACACAAACAGGCCAAAAACACATCTACTGTAACACAAACAGGCCAAAAACACATCTACTGTAACACAAACAGGCCAAAAACACATCTACTGTAACACAAACAGGCCAAAAATACAACTATTGTAACACAAACAGGCCAAAAATACAACTATTGTAACACAAACAGGCCAAAAATACAACTATTGTAACACAAACAGGCCAAAAACACATCTACTGTAACACAAACAGGCCAAAAACACATCTACTGTAACACAAACAGGCCAAAAACACATCTACTGTAACACAAACAGGCCAAAAACACATCTACTGTAACACAAACAGGCCAAAAACACATCTACTGTAACACAAACAGGCCAAAAATACAACTATTGTAACACAAACAGGCCAAAAACACATCTACTGTAACACAAACAGGCCAAAAACACATCTACTGTAACACAAACAGGCCAAAAACACATCTACTGTAACACAAACAGGCCAAAAATACAACTATTGTAACACAAACAGGCCAAAAATACAACTATTGTAACACAAACAGGCCAAAAACACATCTACTGTAACACAAACAGGCCAAAAACACATCTACTGTAACACAAACAGGCCAAAAATACAACTATTGTAACACAAACAGGCCAAAAACACATCTACTGTAACACAAACAGGCCAAAAATACAACTATTGTAACACAAACAGGCCAAAAACACATCTACTGTAACACAAACAGGCCAAAAACACATCTACTGTAACACAAACAGGCCAAAAACACATCTACTGTAACACAAACAGGCCAAAAATACAACTATTGTAACACAAACAGGCCAAAAATACAAATATTGTAACACAAACAGGCCAAAAACACATCTACTGTAACACAAACAGGCCAAAAACACATCTACTGTAACACAAACAGGCCAAAAACACATCTACTGTAACACAAACAGGCCAAAAACACATCTACTGTAACACAAACAGGCCAAAAACACATCTACTGTAACACAAACAGGCCAAAAACACATCTACTGTAACACAAACAGGCCAAAAATACAACTATTGTAACACAAACAGGCCAAAAACACATCTACTGTAACACAAACAGGCCAAAAACACATCTACTGTAACACAAACAGGCCAAAAACACATCTACTGTAACACAAACAGGCCAAAAATACAACTATTGTAACACAAACAGGCCAAAAATACAACTATTGTAACACAAACAGGCCAAAAACACATCTACTGTAACACAAACAGGCCAAAAACACATCTACTGTAACACAAACAGGCCAAAAATACAACTATTGTAACACAAACAGGCCAAAAACACATCTACTGTAACACAAACAGGCCAAAAATACAACTATTGTAACACAAACAGGCCAAAAACACATCTACTGTAACACAAACAGGCCAAAAACACATCTACTGTAACACAAACTGGCCAAAAATACAACTACTGTAACACAAACAGGCCAAAAATACAACTATTGTAACACAAACAGGCCAAAAATACAACTACTGTAACACAAACAGACCAAAAATACAACTATTGTAACACAAACAGGCCAAAAATACAACTATTGTAACACAAACTGGCCAAAAATACAACTATTGTAACACAAACTGGCAAAAATACAACTATTGTAACACAAACAGGCCAAAAATACAACTATTGTAACACAAACTGGCCAAAAATACAACTACTGTAACACAAACAGACCAAAAATACAACTATTGTAACACAAACAGGCCAAAAATACAACTATTGTAACACAAACAGGCCAAAAATACAACTATTGTAACACAAACTGGCCAAAAATACAACTATTGTAACACAAACAGGCCAAAAATACAACTATTGTAACACAAACTGGCCAAAAATACAACTATTGTAACACAAACAGGCCAAAAATACAACTATTGTAACACAAACAGGCCAAAAATACAACTATTGTAACACAAACAGGCCAAAAATACAACTATTGTAACACACAGGCCAAAAACACATCTACTGTAACACAAACAGGCCAAAAACACATCTACTGTAACACAAACAGGCCAAAAATACAACTACTGTAACACAAACAGGCCAAAAATACAACTACTGTAACACAAACAGGCCAAAAATACAAATATTGTAACACAAACAGGCCAAAAATACAACTACTGTAACACAAACTTGCCAAAAACTATTGTGACGTGTTACAGACGTGTTACAGACGTGTCACAGACATGTTTAACAGATTCTGTTCATGTTGTTGAAATAGGCCAAAAGCACAACAGACCAAAAACTCTAAACTTCCTGCAGATTATTGTTCCAACACTTTATTAATGATCTCAGTCATAACAGGAAGTTCAGGTAAAAACTCTTCAAATGTTGACCATTAAAGTAAAAAAAAAAAAACAAACTCCCAGCTATAGTAAGTGCAACGTGACAAAAAGCAGCATGATTACTGAGGAATTAAAAAGGTAAATCAGGACCAAAATAGAAACAGGTCATACTAGTGACATATAGATAAATAAACAAGAGCTTGTGATTAAAATTCTTGAAGTGATTCTACATCACGCTTTGGAAAAACCCCACAGCTACGGCAGGCTGAATGGGACAAAAAGCCTGAGGTCACTGGAGCTGTGAGGTTTATAGGTGTCGTGTTTGTGTGAGAATATTCACAGTGACACAAAGTAAACTGTAGCGTCATAAACGGGGGAAACACACACACACACACACTTGCATGAGTGTACACACACACACCCACACACACTTACACACACCCCACTCTGCCTGTTGCTTTAATGTTTTATAGCGTTACATCAGCAGCATGTTGTATAACTGGCCCAGTTCATAAAGAAACTCTCAGTGTAACAAAGGAGAACAGGAAGCAGTGAATGAGAAGATTTCAACACTCGGGATAAGATGATTAGAGTCTTGTGGAAATGATTGACCTTGGTTGAGACCACTTTTGATTTTTTTTTTCTTTCTGAAATCTCTCTGAGAACCTGAGTGCAAGTGTATGGGCACAGAAGCAGGTTTATACCTGTGTGTGTGTGTGTGTATGTGTGTGTACAGCGTAAACAGAAAAAGCCGTACAGACAACAACGTTGGTTGTTCATTGAGCAACGTGAAGCTTTAAGCGCTCGGCTGAACAAAGGCGTTGTTTTGCTCGTAATCCCGATGAATAATTCTCAGTCTGCCGGAGAAAAAATGTAAAAAAAAAATAATAATATAAAAACGGCGGAAGGCCCGAAAAGAAACCTGACCTTCTGTGACAAAGCCTCGCAGAAACACACCGTCGCTTATTATTTCCTTTATTGAATGAGCTAACTGCAGCTCTGAGAGGAAGAAAAGAGAAAAAACAAAAAGGTGAAGCTTTAGAATGGTTTAATCAAACATTTCTGCTTTCATTTCTAGCCGCGTCAGAAGAGTCGTGTAGCATGAAATATACATCTGCGGGACGAGAACCGGTCACGATTTAGCGCAAAATGGTCGCTTCAGTAGGATGAGGATTTTTATTCTGGGCAGAGCTTCAGATAAAGTGTTTAAAAAATGTGAGTTTGTAATGTAATATTTAAAGAGCGTGCGTCTCTATATGTAATAAACTGGTTTAGAGATGATGGAGATGTCAGCAGAGACACTGGACTTTCTCTCCGCTCCGTCTGTTTATAACACAACAAAATTGCATTGTGGGAAAATCACGAGGGTGACATTAACGAGCTAAAACCGAGCTGCTTCATTCAGGAGAAAAGTTTATATGGCAGGAAGAGGAAGAGGAAGAGAAGTAGGAGAAAGAGGTGGAGGAAGAGAAGGAGAAGGAACAGAAGAAGGAACAGAAGGAGAAGGAGGAAGAGGAGGACTAGAAGGAGGAAGAAGAGGAAGCAAGTAGGAGGAAGAGGAGGAGAAGGTAGAGAAGGAAGAAGAGAAGGAGGAAGAGGAGGAAGAGAAGAAAGAAGAGAAGGATGAGAAGGAAGAAGAGTAGGAAGAGGAGAAAGAGAAGGTGGGAGGGAAAAAGGAAGAGGATAAAGAGAAGGAGGAAGAGGAGAAAGAGAAGGAGGAAGAGGAGAAAGAGTTGGAGGAAGAGAAAAAGGAAGAGGAGAAAGAGACGGAGGAAGATGAGAAAGAGTTGGAGGAAGAGAAGGAGGAAGAGGAGAAAGAGAAAGAGGAAGAGGAGAAAGAGAAGGAGGAAGAGAAAAAGGAACAGGAGAAAGAGACGGAGGAAGATGAGAAAGAGTTGGAGGAAGAGAAGGAGGAAGAGGAGAAAGAGAAGGAGGAAGAGGAGAAAGAGATGGAGGAACAGAAGAAGGAAGAGGAGCGTTTAGGTGATCAGTATGCCCTCAAACCCTCAGGAGGCGACGTAACCGCACTGGAACGTTAGAAACTGTGATAAACAATGGCCATTCCCAGAATTCCTTTCTAAATATATACATGTATGATGGAGGGAGTGAGTGTGCAGGAGTGAGAGAGATGAAAGCGAGGCTGTAGTACACGCTCGTTAATAGTATATAAACATCGGCCCATATGCTGCGTGTTCATGAAGCAGCTGCCGTCGTCAGTCACTGAAAAAAACAGAACGAGAACAAGAGAGAGAGAGAGAGAGAGAGAGAAAGAGAGAGAGAGAGAGAGAGAGGGACAGATTGGGAGAAAAAGAGAGAGAGAGAGAGAGAGGGACAGATTGGGAGAAAAAGAGAGAGAGAGAGAGAGAGGGACAGATTGGGAGAAAAAGAGAGAGAGAGAGAGAGAGAGGGAGAGAGACAGAGGGAGAAAGACAGAGAGAAAGAGAGAGAGAGAGAGAGAGAGAGAGAGAGAGAGACAGAGTGTGAGAAAAAGAGAGAGAGAGAGCAAGGGGGAGACAGAGCAGGAGAAAAAGAGAGCAAGACAGAGTGGGAGAGAGACCGAAGGAGAGAGAGAGGGAAAGAGCAGGAGAAAAAGAGAGAGAGAGAGAGAGATACACAGAGTGAGAGAGAGAGAGGGAGAGAGAGGGAGAAAGCTGGAGAAAGAAATAGAGAGAGACAGAGAGAGAGAGGGAGAGAGAGACAGAGAGAGAGAGGGAGGGAGGGAGGGGAGAAAATGAGGGAGGGAGAGAGGGAGGGAGGGAGAGCAAAAGCGAGAGAGCAAGAGAGGGAGGGAGGGAGGGAGGGAGGGAGGAAAAAAACGGCACGTCTCTGCCAAATTGTCTTGGCAACACCATTTGTCCTGGCAACAGGTCGGTGCACCTCTCTCGCTCCCTCGCTCTGCGAAAGACAACAAAATGTCTCCTCTCTCCTGCAGCTGGCTGGATACACACACTCGATCCGGCCTGGCTCCCTTAACCCGGCCCTCTTCACACACACACACACACACTCAGAAGCTACCCTGTACCTATATAATACACGCTAAAGGACATCTGGGCCACTTCGATATTAAAGATCGGAATCGGACGATTTCAATCAAATAAAAAACAACATATGGCAATCACTCCAAACGAAAGAGAGAGAGAGAGAGAGAGAGAGAGAGTGAAAAAGAGAAAGGGAGAAGGAGGAAGAGGGAGAGAGGAAGAGAGAGAGTAATAAACCCAGAATCCGATCACTCTTATGAGATGACGCAGTGAAAGCGAAAGTCCAGCGTCTCGGTGTGAAGGAGGGACGTCACGCAACAATCCCTTTATTATTTGTTTTTAAACCAAAGATTTGGCCTTAGAAAAGTTCACCTGCTGAAGGAGTTAAATGTGATAAACATGTCAGTACACTCAGAAACCCGTCGGGTTAATAAGGATCCGCTCGTATATATATTAGCCTTAAATATTAACCGTGCTAGTAATCAGTGGCGCTGTGTCGTGTTTGCGCGCTAAATAATCTGTTTTATGGTCTGGAACTTTATCAGACGCTTCCTGCTGATGAAGTGTGCTTTGTTGCCTGGATGTGGTGAAGTGTGTGAAAAGGCAGGGTCCAAACTACACCGAGCCACTTCCCATGAAGCACGGGCCGCCTCCACGTGCTGGGAGAACGGGCCAGATTCTACCTGCAGCCCGGTGCCGGGACGCCTCAGAGCCACGTCCACTCCGGGTGCTCTAACGACCCGCTCGTGAACGCCCGCGCTGATTGTTTCTTCTTTGTTTTTATTTCTTCTTTCTTACATCCCCCCCCTTTCTGTATTGTGTGCCTGTGAATTCTTCCGAGACTCTGAACAGCAGACGAGTTGCAGGCTGCCCTCTTCTCCAAAATGGAGGACAGTGTGTGTCTTTGTGCCGAGCGTGAGTGCAGCTCCCTCCTCTAACCGACCCAGGCCCCGTTTCTCACACACACACACACACAGAGAGAGAGAGAGAGAGAGAGAGAGAGAGAGAGCGGCTGTAAACAAATCAGAAGTAAACTTGGCACCGCTGCCAGAGAGAATGCTTCGCCTACCTCTGTTTTATTTTTTCATCTCTCTTTTACAAACCACTTCCAGATATTTTTCCCTCCAGAAACTCGCAGCGATCCTCACGTGGACTCTGCTGAGCGCCATATGGGTGCCGGGGTTAGCTGAGGACACGCATGCACCTTGGCAAACGCACAACTTCCCTATTAGAATCCAAGATACATTTCTCACGCGGGGTGAAACGCCTGCCTGCTCGCGTATGGATTTAAAGGGCCGACGCTCTGCCTGCGCACCCTGTCTCTTTGCCTAAACAAAATATGTTTGGTAAAGAAATTTGGTTATTAACCATCAACTGCCTGACAGGTTTTTATCTATGTGTTCATGCAAAAATCCTGCTGGCAGCTTGTCCGTGCCATCTGTGTGCTGTTTCAATGGAAACGCGACTCACGGCCCAGTGTTTAGGCCAAACACGGCGCGGCTGTCCTGTTTATATTCAACAATCTCCGCTGCACTTACACACTTTATAGAGCCGGCTTTGTGTTTGAAATCTCCTCCTCGCTCCCGAACTTCGTTCAGGAATTCTATCGAGTGAAAAAAAGCAGGAGCTAGCGGCCTGCTACGTGTACGGCTCGGAGAGAAAGCTTCGGCCGCGTAGATTCGCATCCGCTGCAGTCGCTTCGGGGTAAAATAAAATAAATTAATTAATTAAAAAAAAGAAAGCACTAATCATACGGGGTGTGTGTGTTATTTTTTTTTATGATGCAACCACCTGTGACAGAATTTTTATTTTTCCCAGTATTTTTTTTCAATCATTTTAATTGTAGCTCAAACTTAGCACAAAAAAAAGAAGATATAAATTTATATAATTAATTTTTTTAAATCATGATGGTTCGTGTCTCTTGTCAGGTCAGGTGTGTATCATTTAAAAGCATTACTTGAACTGCATTTTCTCCCACACTTTCTGGTTTTCTTTCACTACTCCAGCGAGCAGGATGATTAATGTTAACCAGTAATCTCATGTTTTTATCCGTCTCTCACCACAACCGCTCCAGATCTCACCGAGCCAAAACACAAACCCCTCTCACTCGACACTTACGGAACCAAACTCCTCGGGATTTTACGTCGTATTTATTCAGCAAGCCAAAGAGTCTTTATAGAATATCTCAACTCCATGAACACAATTACTGACGAGTGAAACTACACTTAACAAGCACCTCCTTCACCTCACACACACCTTCACCTGGAACACACTGTACCTTTGTATAATGTGTATATCATGTACATCATGTTCATGTATAGTGTGCATAGTGTGTATATTGTGCATATGATATATATTTTGTGTATCATGTAGTGTGTGTATAGTTTGTAGTGTGTATATTGTGTGTATAGTGTGTGTGAAGTGTGTATAGTGTGTGTATAGTGTGTGTGAAGTGTGTATAGTGTGTGTATAGTGTGTGTGTAGGGTAGAGTATAATGTGTGTATAGTGTGTATAGAGTATAATGTGTATATAGTGTGTATAGTGTGTGTATAGTGTGTGTGAAGTGTGTATAGTGTGTGTATAGTGTGTGTGAAGTGTGTATAGTGTGTGTATAGTGTGTGTGTGTATAGAGTATAATGTGTATATAGTGTGTATAGTGTGTGTATAGTGTGTGTGTAGTGTATATAGAGTATAATGTGTGTATAGTGTGTGTGTAGTGTATATAGTGTGTGTATAGTGTGTGTGTAGTGTATATAGAGTATAATGTGTGTATAGTGTGTGTGTAGTGTATATAGAGTATAATGTGTGTATAGTGTGCGTGTAGTGTATATAGAGTATAATGTGTGTATAGTGTGTGTGTAGTGTATATAGTGTATATAGTGTGTGTATAGTGTGTGTGTAGTGTATATAGTGTATATAGTGTGTGTATAGTGTGCGTGTAGTGTATATAGAGTATAATGTGTGTATAGTGTGTGTGTAGTGTATATAGTGTATATAGTGTGTGTATAGTGTGCGTGTAGTGTATATAGAGTATAATGTGTGTATAGTGTGTGTGTAGTGTATATAGTGTGTGTATAGTGTGTGTGTGGTGTATATAGAGTATAATGTGTGTATAGTGTGTGTGTAGTGTATATAGTGTATATAGTGTATATAGAGTATAATGTGTGTATAGTGTATATAGTGTGTGTATAGTGTGTGTAGTGTATATAGTGTATATAGTGTGTGTATAGTGTGTGTGTAGTGTATATAGAGTATAATGTGTGTATAGTGTGTGTGTAGTGTATATAATGTATATAGTGTGTGTATAGTGTGTGTGTAGTGTATATAGAGTATAATGTGTGTATAGTGTGTGTGTAGTGTATATAGTGTATATAGTGTGTGTATAGTGTGTGTGTAGTGTATATAGAGTATAATGTGTGTATAGTGTGTGTGTAGTGTATATAGTGTATATAGTGTGTGTATAGTGTGTGTGTAGTGTATATAGAGTATAATGTGTGTATAGTGTGCGTGTAGTGTATATAGTGTGTGTATAGTGTGTGTGTAGTGTATATAGAGTATAATGTGTGCATAGTGTGTGTGTAGTGTATATAGAGTATAACGTGTGTATAGTGTGTGTGTAGTGTATATAGAGTATATAGTGTGTGTATAGTGTGCGTGTAGTGTATATAGAGTATAATGTGTGTATAGTGTGTGTGTAGTGTATATAGTGTATATAGTGTGTGTATAGTGTGTGTGTAGTGTATATAGAGTATAATGTGTGTATAGTGTGTGTGTAGTGTATATAGAGTATAATGTGTGTATAGTGTGTGTGTAGTGTATATAGTGTGTATATAGTGTGTGTGTAGTGTATATAGAGTATAATGTGTGTATAGTGTATATAGTGTGTGTATAGTGTGTGTATAGTGTATATAGAGTATAATGTGTGTATAGTGTGTGTGTAGTGTATATAGTGTATATAGTGTGTGTATAGTGTGTGTGTAGTGTATATAGTGTATATAGTGTGTGTATAGTGTGTGTGTAGTGTATATAGAGTATAATGTGTGTATAGTGTGTGTGTAGTGTATATAGAGTATAATGTGTGTATAGTGTGTGTGTAGTGTATATAGAGTATAATGTGTGTATAGTGTGTGTGTAGTGTATATAGAGTATAATGTGTGTATAGTGTGTGTGTAGTGTATATAGAGTATAATGTGTGTATAGTGTGTGTGTAGTGTATATAGAGTATAATGTGTGTATAGTGTGTGTGTAGTGTATATAGAGTATAATGTGTGTATAGTGTGTGTGTAGTGTATATAGAGTATAATGTGTGTATAGTGTGTGTGTGGTGTATATAGAGTATAATGTGTGTATAGTGTGTGTGTGGTGTATATAGAGTATAATGTGTGTATAGTGTGTGTGTAGTGTATATAGAGTATAATGTGTGTATAGTGTGTGTGTAGTGTATATAGAGTATAATGTGTGTATAGTGTGTGTGTAGTGTATATAGAGTATAATGTGTGTATAGTGTGTGTGTAGTGTATATAGAGTATAATGTGTGTATAGTGTGTGTGTAGTGTATATAGAGTATAATGTGTGTATAGTGTATATAGTGTGTGTATAGTGTGCGTGTAGTGTATATAGTGTGTGTATAGTGTGTGTGTAGTGTATATAGAGTATAATGTGTGTATAGTGTATATAGTGTGTGTATAGTGTGTGTGTAGTGTATATAGAGTATAATGTGTGTATAGTGTATATAGTGTGTGTATAGTGTGTGTAGTGTATATAGTGTATATAGTGTGTGTATAGTGTGTGTGTAGTGTATATAGTGTATATAGTGTGTGTATAGTGTGTGTATAGTGTATATAGTGTGTGTATAGTGTGTACATTGTGTAGTGGGTGTTTATTGTGTGTATAGTGTTTGTGTAGGTTATATAGAGTATAATGTGTGTATAGTGTGTGTATAGTGTGTGTATAATGTGTGTATAGTGTGTGTATTGTGTAGCTGTTGATTGACAGTGTTAGCAGACGCGTGGCTCTCTGCAGGAACAGAAAATGAATAAAACACTACAGAAGAAGAGCAGGATAAAATCCCAGAGACACAGACAGGTCAGAGCACGAAACAGCTAATAACACAGAGCTCTGTCTACTGTCTCGTTTTTAGTCCCAGTTTGGGTTATTTTGTAAGCTGCTGTTTTATTTGTGTGCGTGTGTGTGTGTGTTTTGGTTTTTTGAGGTTTATTGCGTTTTGTTGAAAGAGGTTTTAGAGAAGTGCTGCACAACTTTAACGCAACTTTATCAGGTTCTCTGAGCTAATCGCTCCAACAGTGTGATCAGATCAGACACTGAGAAACTATCTTCGCGGTAAAGGGTGTGTGAGTGTGAGGAAGGTAGTTAGAGTATACAGAGTGTGTGTGTATGTGTGGGTGTGTGTGTCTCTCTCTCTCTCACTCTCTCTCTCTCTCTCTCTCTCTCTCCGTATACGAGTCATCTGAGGTGAAGAGGAACGATATACACTCGCCTGGAGCTGGAGCCAAGGCCTGACGCACGCTCTGAAATTCACACACACGAGCAGCAGGGCCATGCGAGGGTCAAACGTGTACGCGTGCGCGCACGCAAATGTCTGCCGCGATGGGCTTTTCCGCGGAGTGTTTCCCCTGCTTAATAGTCTCAGCTGTTGCTCGACGGGAGACGAGTGTGTGCCGCGGAGCGGAGTGTGTGTAAGCCGTGTAGCTTTATCGAGGAGCCAGACGGCGTGTTATAGTCAGTGCCTATATTAAGAGCTCTCGTTTAAAGCCGCTGCCATATCACATATGCGTGCGCGCACACACACACACGCACGCACACATACACACACACGAGAAGCACTCCCAATGAGACCCCCAACCACAGCCATGATGGAAAAACACTGTGCTGCCCAATTCAGAGGAACACGGTGAATCGCGTGTGTAAGAACAATGCCACAGTGTGTACAGAGAATTCCTCTGCAAATGCAAAACTCTCGAGAGGACCTACAATGCCAAAACTCCACGCACTCGCACACTCGGCCCTTAGAGGAGATTCGCACAAACCCATTTGGGAAATTGTCTTTTTTTTCTCCCCCTTAAACCATCCTGAAAATGAGGAAACAGCTCAGCGCGACACGGAGCAGATCTCCAGGTTTTATGAATCAGTTACAGCAGGACTTTTAGGAACGGATCTGGAGCTCAGCTACGATAAATACCAGGACCGTTCGCAAATTAGCATAAATCTGCAACAGCTGTACGGCTGACAAACACGCTCTTCTACAGAGAAGAAAAAGGACTCATTGTGTTTCTCCAGGTTACGCAACAACAGGTAACTTACACCTGAGCACAAAGTGGGCCTTCTGGACTGATCCGGGATCGGATCTCGCAGCCTTTCACGCAGATTTGGGACGGAATTCTTTCAGACTCATGTGGCTTTTAGAAAGCTGGCAGATAAAAGTGCTCTGTCTTTGATCTGGCTTCGGTTCATGAAGCTTTTCGGACCGATCCGGGATTGGATCTCGTTGATTTTTTGATATATCTTTGATCAGATAACTACGCTTCTTGAACTCTTACACTGGATCGCGGAGCCTTACGGACCGGTCCGTGATCGGACCGCTGAGTGTTCTGGAGCTGATCTGGGATCGTTTTTTTTCCTGATCCTTTTTTTCTGTGTTTTTGGAGCTGATCCGGGATCGGACCCCCCGTGGTTCAGCCCGGTCAGGGTTCGGCTTGCTTTAGCTCAGTGTCTGATCCCAGACTGAAACGCTCCATCTGATCTGGGATCAGAGTGTGTAAGAGCATTCTGGGTAGGATTTTTCAGTGTTGCATCAGATGAACCACATGCTGTGTCTAAAACTGCTCTCCTCACGCACTCGTTCACTACATAGGGGGCAGCAGAGAGGGAGGAAGCAGGCTCTGTGACTAAAACATAAACAATTCAAATTATAAATCACCTGCTGACCTGAAAACCGCAAACGCCGGACAGAGCAGAGGTCATTTGCATGAAACGCACCATTAGCAGCGAGCGCTCACGCCGTGTCAACGTTTATACAGGAGGTTGAAACAGTTCCATCACTGACACCACAAGACAGCGTAGGGATCAGGTCTGTAGTGTGCACTTATAGTGCCCCACAAGGACTAATAAAGTGCACTAACCCTGAGAGTGGACTGAGACGCAGCTCCAGTGACATGACTGATAATTATAAAGTCTCACTGTAATAATAATAATAATAATAATAATAATAATAATAATAATAAGCAGAATGAAGAAGCAGAACGCTAGAGCAGGAGAGAGGTGGTGGAGTAAAAGATCAGCAGAAGCTCACCTCTCACTCTCGGGTGGAGAACACACTTCCTCTCCAGCGTCCCTCGGCTGCGAAGATCACATCTGATGCTCCTCTGAGTGCGTTCTCATCAGCCGATCCAGATCTGTCACTGAGAACATCACACACTGTTAATCTCCACATACGGGACGTGGTTCAGCACACACACACTGCTCACACACACACACACACACACACCCATATTCCTCACACTCGCACGCACACACACACACTCCTCACACACACGCATACTCCTCACACACTCCTCACACACACACACACACTTTCCTCACACACACATTCCTCACACTCGCACACACACTCCTCACACACACACACACACACACACACACTCTCCTCACACACACATTCCTCACACTCGCACACACACTCCTCACACACACGTGTGCACGCACTCACACACACGTGCACACACACACACACACACACACTCCTTACACACACATGTGCACACATACACACTCCTCACACACACACACACACAAGCACACGCACACTCCTCACACACACATGCACGCACACACACACGCACACTCCTCACACACACATACACACACACACGCACACTCCTAACACACACACATGCACACCCCCCTCCTCTCACATACACACACACACACCTCACACATACACACACACACCCGCACGCACACATGCACACAAACTCCTCACTCACACACACTCACACACACACACACACTAAGTTTAAATTGAGATGGCCATCATTTAAGTTTGCTTCACTTCAGAACACTTCAATGTGTGTGTGTGTGTGTGTGTGTGTGTGTGTGTGATGGCCTTCCTTTTGAGATGTTGTCCTTAACTGAACACACAATCGTTTCTCTGTGGGTTGAAATCGTTTCATTGCAACACAATGCGGAAAAAAAAGTGTCCAAGCCTGAACACGACTTCAGTCTCGCCACACATGGTGTGTGTGTGTGTTGCATTATAAAGTAAGATCTGGTGAATAAACACACACCACACACTCAGCCATGTGCCACGCTTACGTTTTGGCCCTCGAGAACCTTCCATGTGATCGGACTGTTTACCATCATAGCAGAAAACGGTTAAACGGCTTGGCACTGTGGCTCCGCCCACCAATCCAGGAACAAATGCCGCACTTTTGGCAAACAAAGAACAAAAAAAAGCGTTGATAGTTTTGCACATGGCATCACCACACACTAAGCCAAACCAAATGATGTTATAAAAACGTCGAGGCACACGACGTTACCCAAACCGCCGGATTATCCTGGCCTTAACTCCACACTCAGAGCTCAGGTACTGTTAAAAAAGGGAAATTAAATAAAATATTAATAACAGCTTATACGGAGTTATCAGTCCACATTCCACAGGCACGCCGGGAATCTGGAGCTCGCTGAAGAGAACATACCAGCACAATGGAAAAATACATAACACAAACAAAACACACATTCATTTAAGTAACGCCGCGGATCCAGGTTTCCATCCGCTGATTGAGCCTCGAGCTTAACTTCAAAACAGAATCAGTATCGAGTGTGTGTGCTTCATTCCAGCAAGCAGGTTCACTGGGTTCACTCCACACACGTTCTCGCTTCTACGCACCTCTGTGTGCCTCATTCACCAGGTTCTATCAGAGCGGCGTGCTGGAACTCCGGGCCCGTCACGTGTAGACACGTTCACCAGAACCGGCCCCTCCAGTGCTCTACAGATCCACCGCCAGAGCTCCTCCTCCTCTGTGTACACAACCTACTTAAAATAAACCACGACTCCCGCTAACTAGATCTTCCTCAGATCGTGTCAGGTCATCCGAACTCGCTACCAGACTGCATGACTTCTGTCACACTTTCCTATTCACCCGAGAGGAATTTGTATATGTTAATATTCTGACTGTGGAAAAACTCGTTTATTATATAACTTCGATCACGAGGATGAGGCGATGTAATAACAAGTGAGTTTGCAAAATCTGCCTGAAGGTTTCACTTTAAACAGTCAACATCATTCTGTGTAAAATAACCTCTGTAACGTTGTTCTGTCCAAAAAAAAAACCTTCACGAGGCTCCGCCTCTTACATAAGAATACATATGAATATACAAATTAACTGGTCATTTCAAAAACTAGCCAGGACACTAGCTGGTGTTCCTCGGATGTCGACGAGAGAGTTTCACGTTTTAGATTTTGTTCCTCGCTATGACTGGATAAGCAAAACGTCATGACCTCATCCGTAGCCCCGCCCCTAAATCAGTTTTCTACAGACGTACCAAATCCACATCATCCAAGTGGAACTGGAACATTTCTATCATTTACACATTTAACTTTTTACCAGTTTAACTCATCCAGATGTGCGTGTTTATGTTTCATGTAACTCAGAAACAAAAACACGCCCTAATCTCGCTAAAAGGGGCGGAGCAAAGCCCCTGCGATGGCTCTGTGTAACCCCTCTCCAAGGGATTTAAGCGCAGGATGAAATGAATATTCGGTGGTTAGTGAAGTTAGGTGAAAGTAGATGAGTGTTTCTGAGCTCGGGGGAAAAGGGCCGCTGGTTTCATCAGCGTGACACACACACACACACACACACACACACACTGCAAATTTGGCCTTGACTTTCAATTAGAGCGATGAAGGTCATTTCTGTAACGAGCTTTAGAGTATCCTCACACACACACACACACACACACACATCTGTCTAATGTCTATAAGACTGGACTGGCCAATATTATTTAATTTTATGATAAAGTTAATTTCCATTATTAATGTAAGGTGAATATTAGAGTTTTTTTTATTAAAGACTTTAACATTGGTTTCTGAGAAACTAACCCTGATTCTGAGATCTTCATCTGAGGACTAAGATCATCCTCACTGAACTAGATACACTTCAGTTCAAATCTTTCACAGAGAAATCACTTACGCTGTAAATATAAAAACTATAATATAATAACTATAATATAATAACTGTAATATAATAACTGTAACATGAAGTATAAAGTGATACGGCCACATCGATTTCATCATAAATCGCCCCTCACACTTTTCTGATGTCTTGAAAATGACAAACTGCATTTATTTTCTAAATCTTATATTTGTTTTTTGGTTTTATTTTATAAATCAGGTGTATTTTAAAGGCGGTGTGTTAGCGACCTCATGGACAGATCAGTATGTAGATATTGTGTATAGATATTTCTGGTTATTAAAGTGATTATAAACACATTCGTGTCTTTAGAAGTAAACTCCTAAACCTGTTAGGACTCCATATCAGATGTTTATCACGGATCTCCTCCTCCATTTTATCTCCTCCTCCATTCTCATTCATTAATCAGTGTTTCCTCAGTATTTGTTTTTCATCAGTATCTGTTCAGTATTGGTTTCTTCAGTAATTGTTCAATATTTCTTCAGTGCTTCTTCAGTTTTTGATCAGTATTTATTTAGTATTTTTTTCTTCAGTATTTATTTAGTGTCTCTTCAGTATCTGATCAGTATTTCTTTCTTCAGTATTGGTTCAGTGTTGGGTTCTTCAGTATTTGTTCAGTATTTGTTTCTTCAGTGTTTGTTCAGTATTGGTTTCTTCAGTATTTGTTCAGTATTTGTTCAGTATTGGTTTCTTCAGTGTTTGTTCAGTATTTGTTTATTCAGTGTTTGTTCAGTATTTGTTTCTTCAGTGTTTGTTCATTATTGGTTTCTTTAGTATTTGTTTCTTCAGTGTTTGTTCAGTATTTGTTCAGTATTGGTTTCTTTAGTATTTGTTTCTTCAGTGTTTGTTCAGTATTGGTTTCTTTAGTATTTGTTTCTTCAGTGTTTGTTCAGTATTTGTTCAGTATTGGTTTCTTTAGTATTTGTTTCTTCAGTGTTTGTTCAGTATTTGTTCAGTATTTGTTCAGTATTTGTTTCTTCAGTGTTTGTTCAGTATTGGTTTCTTCAGTATTTGTTCAGTGTTTGTTCAGTATTGGTTTCTTCAGTATTTGTTCAGTATTTGTTCAGTATTGGTTTCTTCAGTGTTTGTTCAGTATTTGTTCAGTATTGGTTTCTTTAGTATTTGTTTCTTCAGTGTTTGTTCAGTATTTGTTTATTCAGTGTTTGTTCAGTATTTGTTTCTTCAGTGTTTGTTCAGTATTTGTTCAGTATTGGTTTCTTTAGTATTTGTTTCTTCAGTGTTTGTTCAGTATTTGTTCAGTATTGGTTTCTTTAGTATTTGTTTCTTCAGTGTTTGTTCAGTATTTGTTCAGTATTGGTTTCTTTAGTATTTGTTTCTTCAGTGTTTGTTCAGTATTTGTTTATTCAGTGTTTGTTCAGTATTTGTTTCTTCAGTGTTTGTTCATTATTGGTTTCTTTAGTATTTGTTTCTTCAGTGTTTGTTCAGTATTTGTTCAGTATTGGTTTCTTTAGTATTTGTTTCTTCAGTGTTTGTTCAGTATTGGTTTCTTTAGTATTTGTTTCTTCAGTGTTTGTTCAGTATTTGTTCAGTATTGGTTTCTTTAGTATTTGTTTCTTCAGTGTTTGTTCAGTATTTGTTTATTCAGTGTTTGTTCAGTATTTGTTTCTTCAGTGTTTGTTCATTATTGGTTTCTTTAGTATTTGTTTCTTCAGTGTTTGTTCAGTATTGGTTTCTTTAGTATTTGTTTCTTCAGTGTTTGTTCAGTATTTGTTTCTTCAGTGTTTGTTCAGTATTGGTTTCTTTAGTATTTGTTTCTTCAGTGTTTGTTCAGTGTTTGTTCAGTATTTGTTCAGTATTGGTTCAGTGTTGGTTTCTTCAGTGTTTGTTCAGTATTTGTTTCTTCAGTATTTGTTCAGTATTGGTTTCTTTAGTATTTGTTTCTTCGGTGTTTGTTCAGTATTTGTTCAGTATTCGTTCAGTGTTGGTTTCTTCAGTGTTTGTTCAGGACAGATTCTCCTCACTTGGACCTGAACACTTTTTCCTGGGATGAAACGGAGCATATCTTTATTACACAATAACGCTAGATCACTCCAGATCACAGATCTTCATATTCATCATATTTGCTATTTGAGTGTCTTTTTTTCTCTCTAAACAGTACACCTGACTGTTGGTTCTGGTTCTGAGTCCGAACATCTCCTTCACGTGGCCATATGTAGCAGAGCTGTGTGTGTGTGTGTGTGTGTGTGTGTGTGTGGTCATGGCAGGGCTTTCTGGTCCATTTCAGGCTGGAGCACTTACACCATTTCTCAATACTTTACTGTTCAGTGTTTGGTTCACAATGACAGCAGCTGCTAACGTGATCACGGCGAGAAACATCAAGGCTACACTCGTGGAGGTGAGTCTGAATGTGTACAAGGTTACACTCAGAACTGCATGAAATAAACACCATTTCCATACAGGTTACAGCCACGGGGTTTCACACCTCTCGCATTATTCTCACTCAATTGCTCCTTTTTCTGTTCTTTTGACGTTAATTTAAAATCTCTTCCATCGTCCAGCGCTTCGCAAAAACTCACATCTCAGAAAAAAGTCAGAAAAGAACTGAAAATATAGAAGAAGGTGAAATTTATTCTAGAACGATCTGAAACCTGACTGGAACACGCTGGAGTAAAATATTACACTTAAAGAAATCTGTGTTTCAGGGAACTCTATAGTGTGTGTGTGTGTGTCTCTGTGTGTAGAGTACTCTATACAGTTCATGTGTGTAGTAATGCATGCACTTTGTGTGTATGTGTGTGTAGTACAGTACGTCTGTGTGTGTAGTACTCTATATAGTATGTGTGTGTGTGTGTGTAGTACAGTATGTGTGTGTGTGTAGTACATTACGTGTGTGTGTGTAGTACATTACATGTGTGTGTATAGTACATTACGTGTGTGTGTGTGTACTGTAGTACATTACATGTGTGTGTGTGTGTGTTCGTGTGTGTGTACTGTAGTACATTACGTGTGTGTGTGTTCGTGTGTGTGTGTGTAGTACATTACGTGTGTGTGTGTGTTTGTGTGTGTGTGTGGTACATTACGTGTGTGTGTGTGTGTTCGTGTGTGTGTGTGTGTGTAGTACATTACGTGTGTGTGTGTGTTTGTGTGTGTGTGTAGTACATTACGTGTGTGTGTGTAGTACATTACATGTGTGTGTATAGTACATTACGTGTGTGTGTGTGTGGTACATTACGTGTGTGTGTGTTTGTGTGTGTGTACTGTAGTACATTACTTGTGTGTGTGTGTTCGTGTGTGTGTGTGTGTGTAGTACATTACGTGTGTGTGTGTGTTCGTGTGTGTGTGTGTGTAGTACATTATGTGTGTGTGTAGTACGTTACGTGTGTGTGTATAGTACATTACGTGTGTGTAGTACATTACGTGTGTGTGTGTTCGTGTGTGTGTGTGTGTAGTACATTACGTGTGTGTGTGTTCGTGTGTGTGTGTAGTACATTACGTGTGTGTGTGTGTGTAGTACATTACGTGTGTGTGTGTTCGTGTGTGTGTGTGTGTGTAGTACATTACGTGTGTGTGTGTGTTCGTGTGTGTGTGTGTAGTACATTATGTGTGTGTGTGTAGTACGTTACGTGTGTGTAGTACATTACGTGTGTGTGTGTTCGTGTGTGTGTGTGTGTGTGTGTGTAGTACATTACGTGTGTGTGTGTTCGTGTGTGTGTGTGTGTAGTACATTACGTGTGTGTGTGTGTTCGTGTGTGTGTGTAGTACATTACGTGTGTGTGTGTAGTACATTACGTGTGTGTGTGTGGTACATTACGTGTGTGTGTGTAGTACATTACGTGTGTGTGTGTAGTACATTACGTGTGTGTGTGTAGTACATTACGTGTGTGTGTGTGTGTGTAGTACATTATGTGTGTGTGTGTGTGTGTAGTACATTACGTGTGTGTGTAGTACATTACGTGTGTGTGTGTGGTACATTACGTGTGTGTGTGTAGTACATTACGTGTGTGTGTGTAGTACATTACGTGTGTGTGTGTGTGTGTAGTACATTATGTGTGTGTGTGTGTGTAGTACATTACGTGTGTGTGTAGTACATTACGTCTGTGTGTGTGGTACATTACGTGTGTGTGTAGTACATTACGTGTGTGTGTGTGTGTAGTACATTACGTGTGTGTGTAGTACATTACGTGTGTGTGTAGTACATTACGTGTGTGTGTGTGTGTAGTACATTACGTGTGTGTGTAGTACATTACGTGTGTGTGTAGTACATTACGTGTGTGTGTAGTACATTACGTGTGTGTGTAGTACATTACGTGTGTGTGTGTAGTACATTACGTGTGTGTGTGTTCGTGTGTGTGTGTGTAGTACATTACGTGTGTGTGTGTGTTCGTGTGTGTGTGTAGTACATTACGTGTGTGTGTAGTACATTACGTGTGTGTGTGTAGTACATTACGTGTGTGTGTGTTCGTGTGTGTGTGTGTGTGTAGTACATTACGTGTGTGTGTGTGTTCGTGTGTGTGTGTAGTACATTACGTGTGTGTGTGTAGTACATTACGTGTGTGTGTGTGGTACATTACGTGTGTGTGTAGTACATTACGTGTGTGTGTGTGTGTGTGTGTAGTACATTACGTGTGTGTGTGTAGTACATTACGTGTGTGTGTGTTCGTGTGTGTGTGTAGTACATTACGTGTGTGTGTGTAGTACATTACGTGTGTGTGTGTAGTACATTACGTGTGTGTGTGTGTGTGTAGTACATTACGTGTGTGTGTGTAGTACATTACGTGTGTGTGTGTGTGTAGTACATTACGTGTGTGTGTGTAGTACATTACGTGTGTGTGTGTTCGTGTGTGTGTGTGTGTGTAGTACATTACGTGTGTGTGTGTGTTCGTGTGTGTGTGTAGTACATTACGTGTGTGTGTGTAGTACATTACATGTGTGTGTGTTCGTGTGTGTGTGTGTAGTACATTACATGTGTGTGTGTTTGTGGTACATTACGTGTGTGTGTGTGTGTTCGTGTGTGTGTACTGTAGTACATTACGTGTGTGTGTGTCCGTGTGTGTGTGTAGTACATTACGTGTGTGTGTGTAGTACATTACGTGTGTGTGTGTGTGTAGTACATTACGTGTGTGTGTGTAGTACATTACGTGTGTGTGTGTAGTACATTACGTGTGTGTGTGTGTTCGTGTGTGTGTGTAGTACATTACGTGTGTGTGTGTGTGTGTTGTACATTACGTGTGTGTGTGTAGTACATTACGTGTGTGTGTGTGTTCGTGTGTGTGTGTGTGTGTAGTACATTACGTGTGTGTGTGTAGTACATTACGTGTGTGTGTGTAGTACATTACGTGTGTGTGTGTGTTCGTGTGTGTGTGTGTGTGTAGTACATTACGTGTGTGTGTGTGTGTGTAGTACATTACGTGTGTGTGTGTAGTACATTACGTGTGTGTGTGTAGTACATTACGTGTGTGTGTGTGTGTAGTACATTACGTGTGTGTGTGTAGTACATTACGTGTGTGTGTGTAGTACATTACGTGTGTGTGTGTAGTACATTACGTGTGTGTGTGTAGTACATTACGTGTGTGTGTGTTCGTGTGTGTGTGTGTAGTACATTACATGTGTGTGTGTGTTTGTGTGTGTGTGTGGTACATTACGTGTGTGTGTGTGTGTTCGTGTGTGTGTACTGTAGTACATTACGTGTGTGTGTGTCCGTGTGTGTGTGTAGTACATTACGTGTGTGTGTGTAGTACATTACGTGTGTGTGTGTGTGTAGTACATTACGTGTGTGTGTGTAGTACATTACGTGTGTGTGTGTAGTACATTACGTGTGTGTGTGTGTTCGTGTGTGTGTGTAGTACATTACGTGTGTGTGTGTGTGTGTTGTACATTACGTGTGTGTGTGTAGTACATTACGTGTGTGTGTGTAGTACATTACGTGTGTGTGTGTAGTACATTACGTGTGTGTGTGTGTTCGTGTGTGTGTGTGTGTGTAGTACATTACGTGTGTGTGTGTGTGTGTAGTACATTACGTGTGTGTGTGTAGTACATTACGTGTGTGTGTGTAGTACATTACGTGTGTGTGTGTGTGTAGTACATTACGTGTGTGTGTGTAGTACATTACGTGTGTGTGTGTAGTACATTACGTGTGTGTGTGTAGTACATTACGTGTGTGTGTGTTCGTGTGTGTGTGTAGTACATTACGTGTGTGTGTGTGTGTGTTGTACATTACGTGTGTGTGTGTAGTACATTACGTGTGTGTGTGTAGTACATTACGTGTGTGTGTGTAGTACATTACGTGTGTGTGTGTGTTCGTGTGTGTGTGTGTGTGTAGTACATTACGTGTGTGTGTGTGTGTGTTGTACATTACGTGTGTGTGTGTAGTACATTACGTGTGTGTGTGTAGTACATTACGTGTGTGTGTGTGTGTAGTACATTACGTGTGTGTGTGTGTGTAGTACATTACGTGTGTGTGTGTAGTACATTACGTGTGTGTGTGTGTGTGTAGTACATTACGTGTGTGTGTGTGTGTAGTACATTACGTGTGTGTGTGTAGTACATTACGTGTGTGTGTGTGTGTGTAGTACATTACGTGTGTGTGTGTAGTACATTACGTGTGTGTGTGTGTGTAGTACATTACGTGTGTGTGTGTAGTACATTACGTGTGTGTGTGTAGTACATTACGTGTGTGTGTTTGTGTAGTACATTACGTGTGTGTGTGTAGTACATTACGTGTGTGTGTGTGTGTGTAGTACATTACGTGTGTGTGTGTAGTACATTACGTGTGTGTGTGTAGTACATTACGTGTGTGTGTGTGTGTAGTACATTACGTGTGTGTGTGTAGTACATTACGTGTGTGTGTGTAGTACATTACGTGTGTGTGTGTGTAGTACATTACGTGTGTGTGTGTAGTACATTACGTGTGTGTGTAGTACATTACGTGTGTGTGTGTGTGTAGTACATTACGTGTGTGTGTGTAGTACATTATGTGTGTGTGTGTGTGTAGTACATTACGTGTGTGTGTGTAGTACATTACGTGTGTGTGTGTAGTACATTACGTGTGTGTGTGTAGTACATTATGTGTGTGTGTGTGTAGTACATTACGTGTGTGTGTGTAGTACATTACGTGTGTGTGTGTAGTACATTACGTGTGTGTGTGTAGTACATTACGTGTGTGTGTGTGTGTAGTACATTACGTGTGTGTGTGTAGTACATTACGTGTGTGTGTGTGTGTAGTACATTACGTGTGTGTGTGTAGTACATTACGTGTGTGTGTGTAGTACATTACGTGTGTGTGTGTGTAGTACATTACGTGTGTGTGTGTGTTCGTGTGTGTGTGTAGTACATTACGTGTGTGTGTAGTACATTACGTGTGTGTGTGTGTGTAGTACATTACGTGTGTGTGTGTGTGTGTTCGTGTGTGTGTGTAGTACATTACGTGTGTGTGTGTAGTACATTACGTGTGTGTGTGTAGTACATTACGTGTGTGTGTGTAGTACATTACGTGTGTGTGTGTGTGTAGTACATTACGTGTGTGTGTGTGTGTGTTCGTGTGTGTGTGTTGTACATTACGTGTGTGTGTGTAGTACATTACGTGTGTGTGTGTAGTACATTACGTGTGTGTGTGTGTAGTACATTACGTGTGTGTGTGTAGTACATTACGTGTGTGTGTGTAGTACATTACGTGTGTGTGTGTGTGTTCGTGTGTGTGTTGTACATTACGTGTGTGTGTGTAGTACATTACGTGTGTGTGTGTAGTACATTACGTGTGTGTGTGTGTAGTACATTACGTGTGTGTGTGTAGTACATTACGTGTGTGTGTGTAGTACATTACGTGTGTGTGTGTGTGTGTAGTACATTACGTGTGTGTGTGTAGTACATTACGTGTGTGTGTGTGTGTTCGTGTGTGTGTGTTGTACATTACGTGTGTGTGTGTAGTACATTACGTGTGTGTGTGTAGTACATTACGTGTGTGTAGTACATTACGTGTGTGTGTGTGTGTGTGTGTAGTACATTACGTGTGTGTGTGTAGTACATTACGTGTGTGTGTGTGTGTAGTACATTACGTGTGTGTGTGTAGTACATTACGTGTGTGTGTGTAGTACATTACGTGTGTGTGTGTGTGTAGTACATTACGTGTGTGTGTGTAGTACATTACGTGTGTGTGTGTGTGTGTGTAGTACATTACGTGTGTGTGTGTAGTACATTACGTGTGTGTGTGTGTGTAGTACATTACGTGTGTGTGTGTAGTACATTACGTGTGTGTGTGTGTGTAGTACATTACGTGTGTGTGTGTAGTACATTACGTGTGTGTGTGTAGTACATTACGTGTGTGTGTGTGTGTAGTACATTACGTGTGTGTGTGTAGTACATTACGTGTGTGTGTGTAGTACATTACGTGTGTGTGTGTGTGTAGTACATTACGTGTGTGTGTGTAGTACATTACGTGTGTGTGTGTAGTACATTACGTGTGTGTGTGTGTGTGTAGTACATTACGTGTGTGTGTGTAGTACATTACGTGTGTGTGTGTGTGTAGTACATTACGTGTGTGTGTGTAGTACATTACGTGTGTGTGTGTAGTACATTACGTGTGTGTGTGTAGTACATTACGTGTGTGTGTGTAGTACATTACGTGTGTGTGTGTGTGTAGTACATTACGTGTGTGTGTGTAGTACATTACGTGTGTGTGTGTAGTACATTACGTGTGTGTGTGTGTGTAGTACATTACGTGTGTGTGTGTAGTACATTACGTGTGTGTGTGTAGTACATTACGTGTGTGTGTGTGTGTGTAGTACATTACGTGTGTGTGTGTAGTACATTACGTGTGTGTGTGTGTAGTACTTGATGATGTAGATAACTTTAGAGAGGATTTTCTGCATCAGAGTGATGGAAAATTAGCTTTCATTAATCACACGGTGACACGATACACACTTAAACCAAACGGCTGAAATATTCTGAAAAATGAATCTTTAGGGTTTCAATTTATCAAAAGAGAGACTAAACAAACCGCAACACGCGGCTTCGTTACGGCGCTCGTTTGCATAATGCAACACTTCTGCAATCTGGGCTTGGTGAAATCATTAAGCAGCTTTATGGTGCTGTGTGGTGTTTAAGAGTGTTCAGCGGCCTACAGACCCGGAGTGAAGTCCAGCGGAGGGCAGGAGACCATCTTAAACACAGGAAACACTTACACACACACACACAGGAATTCTATTCTCACATCTTACCACATGATCAATCCACTTTAGAGTCCACTCTGAGAGACTGATGTAGTAGAGGCCCAGATGTAGTGCACTACTGATACTTGGAGGTTGTGCTAGAGCCTCTGACACATGGAGAGAGAGAGAGAGAGAGAGAGAGAGAGGAACTATTTCGGAAGAGGCGGAGCCCTGAGTAATGTTTGTAGGATGGCTGAAATGGCCAGTGTGAGCTCTTCATCTTCAATATAGAGCCTGATGATGATGATGATGATGATAACTCTGAATGAAGCTCCAGACATCAGTGGCAGAGAGTCCAATAAAGCAAAAACATATCTCTTTACGTGGGCGGGGCATCGCTCTCTCTCCCCATCAATCACTAGGCACTAGCGGCTATCAGCTGGTGTATGTTGAAGAGGGTAGTCTGCACTGTCCACTGAGAGTCTGACACTGAAAAGTGTCCTGAGTGTTAGCCTTCTCTCCTCAGGAGTGTTGAGGGTTGGGCAAAACAACAAACTGGGACTGAATTTCTCCCAATCTGGGAACAAATAACGTTCAGGTACTATCATATGAGATTACAGAAAATATTGTAAGGTACTATCAAATGAGATTGATGCGGATGTGGTAGCTTAGTGGACTACTGATCAAAAGGTTGTGGGTTTGAATCCCAAAGCCACCAAGCTGCCACTGCTGGGCCTCTGAGCAAGGCCTTTAACCCTCAACCGCTCAGTTGTATAAAAATGAGATAAGTGTGTCCGCTAAACGACAGAAATGTACATGAAGTGAGATGTTCCAGCATGATACAGTAGAAGGAGAATAAATAATAATAAACTGTTAAAGTTAATAAACTGTAGATGTGTTTAAATAACTAAAGCAGAAACATTCCATTTTCTACATTTGTTAGCATGATGAAGCAGAACCGCGCAGCTTAAACCCGCCGTCTTTAACTCATTAAAAATCTTAAAATTTCAGGAATTTTTAAAATAATTTTCATTCGGAACTCTTATTAAATAATTCACTGTTAGATCCATTCAGGTTAGTCTTCTTCATTTGGAGCTCTCTCGTCTTTTTATTAGGGTTTTCTCCAGCGCATGCACACGTCCAGCTTTACTTCACATCGTCTCTTTCGGAATGTTCCACTAATGTCATGATTAAAACGTCGTTAAAAATCTAACACAACCCTGAGAAACGTCTCTCACGCAGAAAACACAAAAAAACGACAATAAAATCAAACTCACAAAAGAGACAAGGGTTAGGGTTTTTTTTGTTTTTCTTCAGGTGTGTGTTAGATGCATCGTTTCTCTGTCTCCAGGAACCAATATCTCAGGATGATAAAAAAAATGTGTCTTTTTATTTCGGATGAACTCGACTTCCAGGAAGTGGTCACACCTGGTCGGCTTCGTCACGTGACAGGAAGTGAAACAATTAGAAACTTTTTTTTGTAATATTGTGGAGTTTCACCCGCTGTGTAAACTCCACACAAATTCTTCTACCATGTATGAGATGCATCACACACACTCACACACACACACACACACACGGTGGAATGCTTGATAGCCAGACACCCTTCAGAATGAAAGCTGATATTCTTACATTCTGTTTTCTTACATTTCCTTTTAAATGGGTTTATTTATCAGAAAAATGTAAGGCTTTTATTAACGTGTTTAATATCCTGCTTTAAAGGAAATGATATTTTCTTAATATGTCAGCTTTTGAGAAGTAATCTTCATCTGCTTTTATCCAATAAACATCTTAAAGTCCCCTAAGTGCCACTCCATTCCTGACTCACAATCCTACTCGAGCTGTTTCTGACTGACAGCGGCTACAGTTACCTGTACGCAAATCCCACCGTTAGCTAAAGAGAGCAAATATTTAGCTGAGAATATTTACAAATAAACAAACAAACAAACAAACCTGTTTTATGGGTCAATGCATGTAGCTGGACGTGCATGATGATGTTTTTGGGATTAAAATTAAAAAAAAAACCTGGGCGTGAATGGGTTAAAAGTTCTCCTCTGCCATTTCTGGAAATATTTATTTATTTATTTATTTATTTATTTCTGTGTTGTTCAGTCAGTGAGACAGGAACTTCATGGTAGCGGTGAATGTAATCCTCTCCTTTCAGCCGCCCGGTCTAACACACCGACTGTGACGTGGTTACACACGCTTGTAAATAAACAGCAGGTCCTGAGAGTCATGGATGCCGCAGGTGTTACGGTCACTGTTCCTGGTTTCCGTATACAGCCCAACAAAGTCTGACCAAAAAAAAAAAAACCTCTGTTATAACGGTTAATTTATAAATGCAGCAGAAAGGAATAAAATAAAGAGTACTGAGATCCGGTGTGTGTAGCGTGAGAGCACAGAGCAGTCGCTGCTTTAATAAGAAATTTATATAAAAAGATTCTTTCTTTTAAAAAAGGTGTTTTATCCGACCGAGTGAGAGAGAGAGAGAGAGAGAGAGAGAGAGAGAGAGAGAGAGAGAGAGAGGGAGAGAGAGAGAGGGTATGTAAATGTATGAGAATATTCCCTTCATCTGTCTGGACAGTGTAGTAATGATTAATAAATATATCAGTGTATGTTTATAAATAGCTGATCTTAATGCTCGTATCAGACTCTGACCTCGGCTCAGGTGTACAGAAAAGTTTAGGATCCACTGAGACATGTCCCCAAGTGTGTACTGTAGGTTTATACACACATACACACACACACACACACTGTACTGAGTACTACACACACAAACTGTATAGCGTACTGCATACACACACACACGCACACACGTACTGTATGAAGTTCTACACACACACACACACACACACACACACACACACACTGTACTGAGTACTACACACACAAACTGTATAGTGTACTGCATACACACACACACGCGCGCACACACGTACTGTATGAAGTTCTACACACACACACACACACACACACACACACTGTACTGAGTACTACACACACAAACTGTATAGCGTACTGCACACACACACACACGTGCGCGCGCGCACACGTACTGTATGAAGTTCTACACACACACACACACACACACTGTACTGAGTACTACACACACAAACTGTATAGCGTACTGCATACACACACACGCGCGCACACACGTACTGTATGAAGTTCTACACACACACACACACACACACACTGTACTGAGTACTACACACACAAACTGTATAGCGTACTGCACACACACACACGTGCGCGCGCGCACACGTACTGTATGAAGTTCTACACACACACATGCACATACTATACAGAGTACTACAAACACACATGTACTGTATAGCGTACTACACACACACATGCGCACACACACATACTGTATGAAGTTCTACACACACGCACACACAGAGTACACACACACAAACACCCACACACACACATATCCTGTACAGAGTACTACTACACACACACCATAGTGTGTTACGCACACACACATACACACACATGTACTAGAGTTCTACACACATGTATGATATATAAAAATCCACACACACACGTTATTACACACATGTACTCTATAGATTCCTCCACACACATGTTCTTCCCCCTGGGTGTGATACAGCTCACATGTGTGTTATTACATACAAGCACTGTATATCTGTACTATATAGATCACATGTCTGCGTTATTAACTGTGTATTAAAGACATATTTATTACACGTTATTACCTGTGTATTAAAGAGTTATTAATTACATATGTTATTACCTGTGTGTATAATGATTCTAGCTATATATTTATTCAGACGAGCTGCATGCATTATTACCGTATACATGACGATACACACGTCTCATTACCTCTGCTTTATATTTATTATTATATCTACCTTTATTGTACACCTACATAGGTATATGATTATATTACGTTCGTGTTATAAACCCGTATTACTGTCGCTGTAGAGACGTGAGTGCTTAGTAAGATCTGTTTGTAGAAATCCTGGTCTTGCCTAAACAGATTCCCAAACAGGCTGGAGTGGAAAAACACAATATCAATATCTCTATCAGGCCGTGACCTCGCCAACACCGACACGTTAACGTGGTGAGGAGGCTGCGAAAGAGTTTTGAAGGGGACATGTGAACACCGCCGGAGTGACTTTTACTATAACTTCAGAAGGAGACGCAGAGAGAGATATTCCTATAGATACAGATATAGATAATCATACATATATTCATACAGACATTCGTACAGATATTCGTACAGACATACGTACAGACATACGTACAGATATCCGTACAGATATCCGTACAGATATCCGTACAGACATTCATACAGATATTCATACAGATATCCGTACATATATTCGTACAGATATCCGTACAGACATTCATACAGATATTCATACAGATATTCATACAGATATCCGTACATATATTCGTACAGATATCCGTACAGATACTTGTACCAATTTCCCTACAGATATCCATACAGATATTCGTACAGATATGCGTACAGATAATTGTACAGACATTCATACAGATATTCGTACAGATATTCGTACGGATAATCGTACAAATATTTGTACAGAAATTCGTACAGATAATCATACAAATATTTGTACAGATAATCGTACAGACATTCGTACAGATAATCATACAGATAATCGTACAGATATTCATACAAATTTCCATACAGAATATTCATACAGATATTTATACAAATATTCGTACTGATATTCATACACATTTTCGTCTAATCTCAGCGTAGACATTTTGCTTGTTTTCCAAATCACAGGATTCGCTCTTGTTTAAACTCCTCCAGAGTATTTTTTTTTATTTTTAAATGTTTATTTAAAAATTGTCACAGAATGATTTAGTTGTTTATTGATTTTACTCGATATATTTATTCGCTCTGACACATCCGTCTGACGTTTTAACCCCAAACAGGAGCCTGGATAAATCTGTATAAATCTGATCTAGTCCTCGGCCTGTTATATTTCATTCACGATGTGATACGCGTTTGCCGCTAATGAGGTTAGACATTTTCAGTGGAAAATATTTGAAAAGACCTTAGTGAAAGCTTGGCAGTTATAAATCCGAATTTCATGAATCACCTGGCTCATGAATTAAAGGAATTTACTGTAAAAAAAAAAATTAAATAAAATAAAAGAGCTGAAATAAAGCTAATCAGAAAGTAAATAGAGTCGTTTGTAAATCTATCTTATAAATGTCTAGAATTGAATCAGAATGTACCGCTGTGAAATATACCGCAGAAATATTTTGTACAACGTCACATCGACGTGGCCACACACACACACACACAAACACACACACACACACACAGAGCGTTACAAGAACCTGGCATGCATGAGAAGCTACAAGTCTGAAATCTAACGAGTCTGTAAAGTCGTTCCGAAATAGTCTCATTTTCCAAAAAAATATAGAGAACAAAATCATAATTTAACACAAACTAATAATAATAATAATAATAATAATAATAATCTCCAACACAAGCTTTTCTACAATTTCCATGAAATACTTTTGTATTTTGTGTGCATGAGTAATATTTATAGTTTAGGGTGTAGAAAAATGTACAGAAAAAAACAGCTAATAATGCAAGGCTTATTTATTTCCTGTCTTCCGGTCGACTCCGTTAAATATTAATTCATAATTCCGTGTCAGGCAGCGGACGGCTGCGTGGCCCGTGTCGGCTCGGAGACGCGAGAAACTGCAGGAGAATTATCATCTGGATAAAACGGGAATTTTGAGGATACAAGATTTGTAATACTGCCAAGAAAAGATCGCTTTGGGGATGTTCATCTTGATATATTTTTTATTTTAAGTCAGAGCGGGTGTGACCTTTGACCCTTACAAGAATCTCACACACACACACACACACACACACACACGCGCGCACACACACACACAACACACACATACACCCACGTCTTCATACACTTGTAAAAATTAAAATAAAAAATAAATAAAATACAAGTGAATAAACTTTTTCCAAACCTATTTCGAGGGCTTTAGGCTTTTTCAGGACACTCGACTCGATATGAAGTGCAGATGGTCAGACTCTTCCAGCCGTTATAACCTCTGACCCGGAGGTCGAAACGTGGCCTGCTCAGGAATAAGCGTGCGCCCGTGTTGAGTTTTAATATCGCAGTGCTTCTCTGACTTTCTCCACATCGCAATATTCACAATATTTAAATATCGCAGGCGATCTTGCTGCTCTGCTTGGTGTGTGAGGAACGCGAACGCTGCAACAAACCCTCGAAATAAATAAACTAATCGAACCGTATGAAATAAACACAAGCCTAGTGACACTTGTCTTCTCCTGAAAACGGCTGTTAAATGTTTCCTGGTGGAATCAAACTCGTATAAAAAAAACCGGCAAGGCACAATAACATCGACGAGCAAAAGAAAAGAAATGCATTCAAATATAAATATAAATCTACAAGCGGGATCTGAATGAACCGCTTCAGCGTCTACCCGGGACTCTCTCTCTCTCTCTTTCCGGACAGAACTCTTTCACTCTTTCACTACGGGAACGCTCAGAGTTGGAGATAAAGATAAAGAACATGTGCTCGGGGGAAAAACGGGCCTGTATTTTATTAAACTAACACACACTCTGCAAGGGCCTAACACTTCCTTCTGTGGAGTTATGAGTGCTGTTAAAATGCATTAATGTGATCGGATACATGTGTCTGAGACGCAATGTGTGTGTGTGTGTGTGTGTGTGTGTGTGTGTACTGTGTGTGATCTGTGTTTGAGTCCAGAGTTAGATCAGTGCAGAAGAGCAGAAATGTCCAAAAGTACCGAGGTCGAAGTCTTCAGAATCTGAGGTGGACTGAGGAAAAGTTACGGACAAACAACAAAAAACAAAAGTAGAAACCTAACCCAGTGCTGGAGTTGAGTGTGTGTTAGTGAGCCCTGAGGAAATACTCATTTTTTAAGTGTTTTTGATCAATCAGTGAATCCTGATGATAATAACAATGATTAATAACAACGCTATTACTGCTTCTATTACTACAGCTAGAGTTAATAACAATTACAGAACTATTAGCTGAGTGATTATAAGCTCTTTATACCTGTGTAGAAATGCTGAAACGGTTAAAGTGTGTACAAGAGTTAAAGCTAAAGCAACAACCGGAGCCGAGAAGTCAGACCGGAGAGCACGGGCTTCACGCGCACTGATTTACCGGCACCTGTTATCTCACTTTATTTTCCAAAAAAAAAAAATCTATGTCCTCTGAGACGTTTATCAACCTAAATCCCAAATCTGCTCAGACACCAGATCTCAAATTTCAAACGTATTCATTGCTTTGTGTCGTTAATAAATCCGTTTTAAGCCATCTGACCCACTTTCTGTCCTCTCTTTAAGCCGAGCCTCCACACACACACACACACACACACACACACACACACAGAGCTCGATTTTTTTTTTTTTTACTTTTCCCGCATCCACACGCTTTCATTTCCTCGCTTCGTCTTCAGAAAGATGGGCTACGTGTTGGATAAATCAGTTTAAATCTGCCGAAATGTTGTTAGCTATGTGCTAATTTCATTCCTCAGGCTGAAATATCCTGACCAAAAGAGAGAGAGAGAGAGAGAGAGAGAGAGAGAGAGAGAGTCTGATGATCCTGGGGCACTTTTTTTGGACTCTTCAGCTCGATTAGGTTTTGGTGTGTGTTTTATTTCCGTCACAAATCCCTGTTTTTTACATTGCTTTTTTGTTGTACGGTAAAGGGGTGTAGAGCGCGAGACAGGAGCTAAACTAGAAGAAACACAAATCTATATTGTGTATGTATGCTGTGGCTATAAATATGAAGGAGGAGAAGTTAGCTTGGATGAAGAAGGAGAAGGAGAAGAAGGAGGAGGAGGAGGAGGAGAAGCCGCTAGCTTCTAGCTGCCTTCTGTAATATTAGCTTTAATATTAGCGTTTAGATTGATTCGATTTAGCGACTGTCTCGTGAGCTTATCTAATTCGCATTTTTTTTTATTTAGGAGGAATTGCAATAGCAGACACCTTTAATACAACACACACACGCGCGCGCGCGCGCGCGAGACAGAGGGAGATACAACAGCTGCATACTTTCATATTAAATTCACAGAAAGAACAATACAAAACCTGAGCTAACATCCATCTCTGCTCTGATATCACCTTCATCCTGTCTCATCTTATTCCACTGAGCATAAATCCAGCCCGGATCCCTCTGTACCCCAGAAATTAAGAAAAAAGGTGATTATTTTAAAGCCCACCAAAAAAAATTAACCTAGATATTTATAGTCTGTGACCTAACCCAGGAGTATGATGTGTGCATTATTATTATTATTATTATTATTATTATTATTATTATTATTCAATATGAATTCTTCTTCGTGAGAATTCTTCTTCATGCATGGATATCCCCGGGTCTGTCTGAACGCATTCCAGCTATTAAAAAGTGAATATTAAACCAAGCTAAAATAATAGTAAGAATAATTATTATAAATAATAATAATAATAATAATAATAATAATAATGCACTCGAGCACAGAGAGAGAGACGCACGCGCGCGCCCGCGTTTAAAGCTAAATATAAACAAAACTAACCCGATTTCCTTGCGTTCAAACCCATTCACTCTCACCTCATTTATTTATTTATTTATTTATGGATCTGATTTGAAGCTGTGATGATTATGTTTTTTTTTTGGGGGGGGGTGTTTTTCTTTTTTGCTAGCGTGTAAAAAAAAAGTAAACAAACTACTACGAGCGCAGAATTTTTTAAAAGTTCCTACAAATGTGAAATCTCTTCAGTGCGCTCCAAAAAAATCCGACTTCTATAAAAGGACAGGAACCATTTTCTTTACAAAAAAAAAAGAATAAAAAGAAAAAGAAAAGAAAGAAAGAAAGAAAGCAACGCGCTATGAAGTTGAAGTTTGCCCTTATCTACCCCCAACATGAGCATATACGAGCGTATACGTGTGTGTGAGTGTGTGTGTGTGTGGGAGTGTGTGTGTGTGTGTGCATGCCATTTTTTAGAAACAGATAATATTTAACACCCTCCCTCTATCTCTCTCTCACACTCTCTCTCTCTCTCTCGTTTCTTACCTTTTCTTTTTCTCCACCAGCGACAGTGCTTCACAGCTTTCTCCGGTCTTTCTTCTCTTCCTTATCCGGACAAGGTTGGAGTTTTCTTCCTTTTTTTAAAAAAAAATTTAGTATTTTCCCTTACTTTGTTTCATGTCTCACTTCCATCTTCTTTCATCTCATCAATAAACACACGCTGCAGCCTACCTTCGGAGAGGAGGAGGAGAGAGAGGGAGAGAGAGAGAGAGGGAGAGAGAGAGGGGAGACCTCGGCCACTTTCAGCGCTGCCCTCCCATTATTCCTCCGCCATTGGTCGGAGACGCGATTAGGACACGCCCACTTCCAACTGCGATTGGGACACAGCCGCGGCGGGGTTATGCTAGGCTAACGCCGTGTGCTACAAGCTAGGCTCCGACTCGAACCACTTTACCCCAGTCACAGACTTAAGCACGCCCTCCTATTTTATTTTATTTATTTATTTATTTATTTATTTTGGAGGAGTGTCTCCACCGTGTCTCTGAAAACGAAACCTCCTTATAACGTTTGGTTTATTTTATTTATTTATTTATTTATTTATTTGTCCTGTCTTCACCTCAGGTCAGAAAGGATGTCACGTCACGTCGTTATTATTTTTTTTATTTACTATTTATTTATTTTAGATATATTTACACATCTTTGTGGGCACGTGGCCAGCTTTATGAAAGTGCTACGCTTTTAACAAGACACCTGTTATCACATTTATAAATAATAATATTAATAATATACGAATGGAACTCAATGGAGTCCCTCTGTCCCGTGGTTGATGTAAAAGGGGCAACGGTCACTCATCTGACACACACACACACACACACACACACACACGCGCGCGCGCGTCATCAACCGTTACTTTAGATTGGGCGCGTGCAGCGTCATTTAAAATCGGCCGCGCGCTCCGCACTATCGCATTGGGTTACACCGCTGCCTGTCAAAAAACAACAACCGTTTTTTTTAACAACCAACAAACTAGGCTGTCCCCTTTAAACAGTGCCTCCACTACTTTCTACGCATTTCTATTTTCTCATTTATTTATTTAATTTTTTTCTCCTCTTCTTCCCTCCCCCCTCGACGTCCCCAGCTGACCTCGAGGCGACGTAAGGAGAACGCTCGCGCGCTCGTCGACCAATCGGAGCGCGAGGACGCGCGCGGAACTTTGTTTTTCGTTCTCCAATGGATTTACAGCGTCGTAATGACGGACACCGAATTAATGCAATAGTGCTGCCCCGATCTACCCCCCTACACACACACACACACAACCCCCGTTACCCCCACCCTCTCTTGTCTAGACAGTGACAGGTGTGTGTGTGTGTGTGTGTGTATATGTTGAAGTCTCTAGTCTAGACCAGGAATAATTACTCTTTCACACTGTTTTTTGAAATCGCATAAGTTACATTTCACAAACGCATACATATGCAAATGTTTGGAATCATTTCGCACAACCTACAACAAGGAAACGTCTTCTGGCGATTAGCCATTAAACACACACACACACACACACACACAGGCACCATTTCGCGACACGTTATTACAGGTGACACACTAATGAATCATTAATCTAAAAAAATAAAATAAAATACACCCCGAACAAAAGGTGTTTTTTTTCACCGTGACCTTCCGGTTTAGAAATAAATTTTAAAAAAGGGAGATGCGGTCACGTGCAACGTTTGGCTATTGTTTTCACGCCACCATGATTGTTTTAATAACCTTCTACTTAGTACGGAAGTGTCGCCGCTACACACACACACACACACACACACGTACATACATACAGTTTCTGGCCGGTTGTCATGGCAACAGCGATTCTCGTCGTAGCCCCTGAAACGTTTAGCTAGCTAGCTAACGCTAACTAACTACCACAGGTAGGGTGAGATATATATATATATATATGTGTATATATATACATATATATATTAAAAATAAAAATCCTACTTAGTATGTTAAGTATACGATTTGGAACGTAACCTATATATATTTCCTTGAATCTGCGCTCCCTCTGCCGGATTAAACCGTGAATAACAGCGGGTTTTTATTTACTTATTTATTTATTTTCCTTCTCTCTCTCCCCGCCTCGGGTTCACAGAGGGACACGAGCACCGTCTGCCCTACATAACACGCGCGCGCCGTGATGTCATCTGAGGACGACGGTGTAACCTAGAAACGGCGAGTTTCTCCGCCTCGCGCCGCCTCTGTAATCTAATCACTGTGGTTTATAAAGCACTTTTTACTTCACAAAAAAGTGTGTAAAAATACGCGATTAACTAACAACTTTAAATTAATCCGATCACAACAAAGTCGAGTTTATTTACACCTAACATTACAAGGCCAAAAGTTTGTGTCTTCATTCAGCCACGAGAGCATAAGTGAGATGTTTGAGGAGCATTAGTGAGATCAGACTCTGATGTTGGGACGTTGACGAGACTCCAGGTCCAGTTCGTCCTGAAGGTGGTCAGTGGGGTTGAGTCAGTGGAGTCAGTGGGGTCAGGGCTCTGTGCAGGACACTCCGGATCTTCCACTTTCCCCAACCTTGCACCTCCACACCAGGTATTCCTGGAGCTGATCTGTGTGTGTGTGTGTGTCATGCTGGAACAGGGTTTGGGAATCTCTTCGTTCTTGTCGTTCCAGTGAAGTGAAAGTGTAACACTACACACACACACACACACACACACAGAAGAGGTGTACAACTGTGGTGTACTTCTGAGGTTGTGGTAAAAGTTCATGGAAGAAGATCATATGGAAGTGATGATCAGTGTTCTAGTGTATTAATATTTAACACTGAATTGCACACACACACACACACACACACACAGAGAAATGCACTATAGTATAGCATAAATTGGGCAAATTACAGATTATATGTACAATATATTATTTATGCAAATTAATATATATATATATAAAACACACACACATTTCTTAGACTTTTAGAACCCAGATCTTGTTGTTTTAGAAATTAATTAATTAATTAGTTAATTAAATAATAATAATAATAATTATTATTATTATTATTATAATTATTATTATTATTATCCCTCATCATTGCTATGGATATAGTTAAATTATTACCTTTTTAATATATTTTTTTAAATATTAATGATTCAATATTAGGCAAGTTAGGTGAAACATATGCACCGTTTTATTTTTTATTTTTTATTATGTGTTCATTCCAAACCTTTATTAAAATATAAACATGATGAGACTTCATTGATATGATATGATATGATATGATATGATATATTAGATTAGATTAGATTATTTATTAGAGTATTGCGCGATTAGAAGTGATAAAGGCGTTAAATCCGGGAATTTTATTTATTTCCTCAAGCTCGTGACTGGAGATTTGAAACAGTTGACCGTTAAACATGTTGCACGTGTTAGCACGCGAGTGCGCGATTTGAAATTTAAAAAGAAAAAGAAAAAGAAAACGACCGGTATCTTATTACAGTAATGACATCATCCAAGTCTCTCGTGCGCGGTTGCCAGGGGTTACAGCCTGACATTTCAGTCGCTATAAACAAACCTGCAGGAAGCCAAACTGTGAAGAACACCGTGTTTCTGTGGGTTTTATTTCATTTAGGAATCAACTCCGTGCTTTAAAGCGATTATAATTCATCTAAAAGGGTAACCTGCTTCATTACTAACCCTGAACCGATGAGAGAGTGACACAATACACGAGTTTGGTTTAAATTAGCTAGCAAGCTTTGAGTGTTCAGGGGAAAAGTTCTCAGCTTCACGCTCGCAAGGCCGTGTCTTTAAAGCACTTTTTTAAAATCCATCTTTTCCTCTTCACAGTCATATTAATCATGGCGGATTCGGATTTAGGTAGAGCAGAAAAAGCAGACAGATCTGCAGACCCTTACGAGAGAACGGTGACGTATCTGGAGAGCCATAACATCCTGCAGATATTCCAGGTAAGAAGATGACCATCATCATCATCATCGAAGGTTTAATCCTGGCTACAAAACAAAACCGGTGACATACACACTAGAACGTTCCATACGACGGGCCTGTTTCGCTCTAGATTAGCAAAGTACTAGCATTGGACATGTTTCTGGCTGTGCGCTTCCTGCATCCTGTTCCCTCATTAGAATAAATGGTTAGAGTTTATTCATGTGGAAGAGGGTGGAGTTGGTCTAGTGTGTACCTAATGGACACTGTTTGAGGCTATTTAGTGTCAGAATGTGACCACAGACTGATCATGAGTGTTTGAACATCACGGCTTCTCCATCACGAAGAGTCTCCCACTGATGACACTGTGGGCCTCCAACGCTGGACACATGCAATAACTCCAAAAACACAGTCGCTTCGTCCAGGACAGTACTTCTCAAGGTGGAGTCTAAGAGCCTCCTGGGATCTATGACAAATGTAAATAATGTTCATGAAATAATTAGGTACTTAGAGGGTAAATTTGTGAAATGATTGTTTTTTCATTTATTGTGGTCTATATTATTGTATTCAGCTAGTTCACTAAGTTACTGTTGAGTGTGTTTAAACTGGGCATGTCCGTGACATATCTGTGACGTATATGTGAGGTATCTGTGACATATATGTGAGGTATCTGTGACGTATATGTGACGTATATGTGAGGTATCTGTGACGTATATGTGAGGTATATGTGACGTATATGTGAGGTATATGTGACGTATATGTGAGGTATATGTGACGTATATGTGAGGTATATGTGACGTATATGTGAGGTATCTGTGACGTATATGTGAGGTATATGTGAGGTATCTGTGACGTATATGTGAGGTATATGTGACGTATATGTGACGTATATGTGAGGTATCTGTGACGTATATGTGAGGTATATGTGACGTATATGTGAGGTATATGTGACGTATATGTGAGGTATATGTGACGTATATGTGAGGTATCTGTGACGTATATGTGAGGTATATGTGACGTATATGTGAGGTATCTGTGACGTATATGTGACGTATATGTGAGGTATCTGTGAGGTATATGTGACGTATATGTGACGTATATGTGAGGTATATGTGACGTATATGTGAGGTATCTGTGAGGTATATGTGAGGTATCTGTGAGGTATATGTGAGGTATCTGTGACATATCTGTGAGGTATATGTGAGGTATCTGTGACATATCTGTGAGGTATCTGTGACATCTGTGAGGTATATGTGAGGTATCTGTGAGGTATATGTGAGGTATATGTGACGTATATGTGAGGTATATGTGACGTATATGTGAGGTATCTGTGACGTATATGTGAGGTATCTGTGACGTATATGTGAGGTATATGTGACGTATATGTGAGGTATCTGTGAGGTATATGTGAGGTATATGTGACGTATATGTGAGGTATATGTGACGTATATGTGAGGTATCTGTGACGTATATGTGAGGTATCTGTGACGTATATGTGAGGTATATGTGACGTATATGTGACGTATATGTGAGGTATCTGTGACATATATGTGAGGTATCTGTGACGTATATGTGAGGTATCTGTGAGGTATATGTGAGGTATCTGTGACATATCTGTGAGGTATATGTGAGGTATCTGTGACATATCTGTGAGGTATATGTGACGTATATGTGAGGTATCTGTGACATATCTGTGAGGTATATGTGAGGTATCTGTGACATATCTGTGAGGTATATGTGACGTATATGTGAGGTATCTGTGACATATGTGAGGTATCTGTGAGGTATATGTGAGGTATCTGTGACATATCTGTGAGGTATATGTGAGGTATCTGTGACATATGTGAGGTATCTGGGAGGTATCTGTGACGTATATGTGAGGTATCTGGGAGGTATATGTGACATATGTGAGGTATCTGTGACATATCTGTGAGGTATATGTGAAGTATCTGTGACATATATGTGAGGTATATGTGACATATATGTGAGGTATCTGTGACGTATATGTGATGTATCTGTGAGGTATATGTGACATATATGTGAGGTATCTGTGACGTATATGTGATGTATCTGTGAGGTATATGTGAGGTATCTGTGACATATATGTGAGGTATCTGTGACGTATATGTGATGTATCTGTGAGGTATATGTGAGGTATATGTGACATATATGTGAGGTATCTGTGACATCTGTGAGGTATATGTGAGGTATATGTGACGTATATGTGAGGTATCTGTGACATATGTGAGGTATCTGTGACATCTGTGAGGTATATGTGACATATGTGAGGTATCTGTGACATATGTGAGGTATCTGTGAGGTATATGTGAGGTATATGTGACGTATATGTGAGGTATATGTGACGTATATGTGAGGTATCTGTGACGTATATGTGAGGTATATGTGACGTATATGTGAGGTATATGTGACGTATATGTGAGGTATCTGTGACGTATATGTGAGGTATCTGTGACGTATATGTGAGGTATATGTGACGTATATGTGAGGTATATGTGACGTATATGTGAGGTATATGTGACATATATGTAAGGTATCTGTGACATATATGTGAGGTATCTGTGAGGTATATGTGAGGTATCTGTGACATATCTGTGAGGTATCTGTGACATATCTGTGAGGTATATGTGAGGTATCTGTGACATATCTGTGAGGTATATGTGACGTATATGTGAGGTATCTGTGAGGTATATGTGAGGTATCTGTGACATATCTGTGAGGTATATGTGAGGTATCTGTGACATATAGGTGAGGTATCTGGGAGGTATCTGTGACGTATATGTGAGGTATCTGGGAGGTATATGTGACATGTGAGGTATCTGTGACATATCTGTGAGGTATATGTGAAGTATCTGTGACATATATGTGAGGTATCTGTGACGTATATGTGAGGTATCTGTGACGTATATGTGATGTATCTGTGAGGTATATGTGAGGTATATGTGACATATATGTGAGGTATCTGTGACGTATATGTGATGTATCTGTGAGGTATATGTGAGGTATATGTGACATATATGTGAGGTATCTGTGACGTATATGTGATGTATCTGTGAGGTATATGTGAGGTATCTGTGACATATGTGAGGTATCTGGGAGGTATCTGTGACGTATATGTGAGGTATCTGGGAGGTATATGTGACATATGTGAGGTATCTGTGAGGTATATGTGAAGTATCTGTGACATATATGTGAGGTATCTGTGACGTATATGTGATGTATCTGTGAGGTATATGTGAGGTATATGTGACATATATGTGAGGTATCTGTGTTATCTGTCGTGGTACTCAGTCCAGCACGCTGACTTAATGTTTGAAAGGGAACACACTGAATCAGATCACAATTCTCACGTCATTTCAGGACGGCTTTATCTGTGGTTTCGATTAGAAGGTAAAATTAAAATTGGAATTTTGTGGGATTTCAGCAAAACGTTTTAAGAAACAATCGTAAAAAATAAAAAAAATTAGCAGCACGCAAGACAGCCTAGCCACATCACAGCCAGAAATCATCATCCAGATCATAAGCAGGTCTGCAGTGTGCCGAGCGAGCCCGGGTTATTACTCATCTCATTTTCTCTTTTTCTCTTTTTTTTCCCCTTCTCTTATCAGGAAATCACAGAGAGCCTGGTTTATGACAGACCTGATGACCCCCTGCGGTTTATGTTAGAGCAGGTACACATGGATGTGTTATGAGTTTTCCAGGCAGCTCAGCTATTTGTACATCAAAAAAGAATTTGCAGTGATGGATGCCCACCAGCCCAGTGATTTAGCCCATAATTTACTTCTTAATTGCTCAAAAAACGCAGCATTATTAGCCAAAACATCCACAACGCAACCCCAGGCCAACACTTCCTGTTTAGCCTGATCAGCTCTGTTTCATCAGAAGCCGAATTCTGCCTGAAGGTGGAGGTGGATCTTCAGGAAGACAGTTAGTGATTAATAGCACAAACTTTTGAGAAATAGTCCTGCAAAAATGTTCAGACATGTTCTGCTGTTTGCTTTGTTCATTTTGCACCAGAGATTTCATGCAGATCTGTGTATCTAACAAAATACTGGATATGTGTCTCACCTACAATATCCAAAAACATCCTCCTCAGATCATCACATTCCTCCATCAAGTGACATCATCAGGCGTTGTTACTCAAGGTGTGAGTGACACCAAGGCGCTGTATAGACCTGGGTCACATGGCATTATTAAAGACATCCTCATCACAATACACAAAGACTTTTACAGCAAGATATCAAAGATATCATGGACATCCTGCTGCTGCGTTGCGGTCAGTGACCACGCCTCTGCATCGTAAAAATGCGGAGATTTATCCAGTGCATGTGGGCTTCATCAATTTTTTCCCAGGTTTCCTCTCTCCTCCCAAGCAGCTGTGTGTGTGTGTGTGTGTGTGTCCTGTGATAGACTTGTGTATTCCCACCTCACACTAGGAATGATCTCGGGATAGACCCCGGATACTGTGCCATCCTGACCGGGACAAAGACGTTACAGAAGATTAGCGAATGATGGAGGAAATATAAATAACGCCGCAAACCTTCAGCTATACTGCTGACATGGGCTGATGTTTATAGATGACAGAAATTCCCACTGTGTCCTAAACCGCATCAGCACATCTGGAGAACTGGATGTGGTTTTGAAGCGGATATGAACACCAGAGGTGCCAGCTGTGGCATTTTAAGATTTTTTGGCCTGTTGCTATGGCGATACCGGAGACACCTAAAAACTATGACTCTCTGCTTTCTCGGATAAATCAGCAGACAGATAAAGGAAGAGAGATAAATCTTGTATTGATTCTGCGAAGGGGAAAGAAGGTGCGGCGTACACACTCTTGATTTTGCTTTTCTTTCTGTGAAGTTTGGTGTGTCGATGCACAAGCTTCATTTTATGAGCCAGTAGAAAACAGGAAGACGGGACTCTAGGGTTTCGTGCCAAACATTTTTTATTTTTTTTTTTTTGGAATAATCCTACTAGGATTGTCTTATTATGAACTCTGTAAATTAATTCCTGTTATTTGTTAGCTACATTCATCTCCCAGCTCCAGTACAAAATAATAAAAAACACCCGGACGCCCTGGGCAAGGTCACATTTGTGCACAGGATAAAATTTCAGACCGTCTCGACTGTCCGACTTCACTCATAGTCTGTTAAAAATATCACTCTAAACCCGATTATACTTATTTAACACTTTTTAATTAAAGCAATAATAATACCTCCATGCATGTTTTTATCCTCGTTAATGTGAGACTGGATTTATTTACACACTTCTGTGTATTTATTTACTTTGTGTTTAGGTGCAGAAGAAGATCCAGGCGCGAGAGTCGAGTGAAGCTGCGAAAGCTGAATCGTTTCCTCACTAACGGCTCTGTGCAGCGTACAATGAAGAGTACGGTAGCCACATATTTGCACACTGGCATTATTTTTCCTCCGATGCAGTCATGATCACAGCTGCTATTGTAGAAAAATAAATGATTTATTTCATATATGTTTTGCTTTGACAATCCTGTTTGGTTTCTTTTATGAGATGTTATTTGTCTTCGCATATCTAAGTGACCAGTTCCAACAGACGCACACGCAGCATCATTTCAAGAGCAGGAGAAACTTCCTGAGAGCTGAATCTTTTAGAAAAGCACATAGTTTTCTGCTTAATAAGAGCCGGATCGGGTAAATTGCTCAAGTCCTTCAGGTGATGAGGAAAAATCGATGAAAGTAGATTTGTACTAAGAAATTGGCTTTAGGTTTGCAACGAAAAACAAACACTGGCTCACACACGGTATTCAGATTTGCATGAGGGTATTTTGGCTGTAGGAGTAAAGGAAGTCTTTGTTTGTAGTAGGTTTACCTTTCAGTGTATCGCTCTGTTCATCATCCTGCGCTTTGAAGCTGCATCTGCTGTTTCAGCTGCGCCACATAAAGCCCTGTTAAGTACATCCTTTCTCTGTGATTTAAGGGGAGCCAGAAGCGCGGGGCTGAAAAACAAGAGACGTCTCTCCGTCCTGGTGGATTAAGTACCGACGAGAATTGGATTTCGGTGTGTAAGGTTAGAACAGAACCTGTTTTTTTCTTTTCTTTTCTTTCTTTCTTTTTTTTTCCACGCAGAATAAGTGACAGCATGCTGTAACTCAGAAACATCATGAATCTTAATAAAGCCTGAGAGTCATCGCTCATCAATCAGGTTACAGGAACTTTACAACATTCTTATCACATCTTATACGTCATGGATGAACCGAATCCTGCATTCTAAAAATCCATTATAAAAATTTCCATTGATTTGTATTGAATCGCTGTCCACACTTAAAGTCTGTCACAGCAATATTTTACTGATGAAATAACAAAGACACGATACTTTTATCCATTTGTAGGTAAATGTAATGTGCTGAAACACACGTGAGTTCCTGTTCTCATTCATCAGCTTAAAAACAGTCGCTCCGTCACCAGCCTCTCTCTTATTCGGGCAAAAATCCCGTCAAGTTCATCACGTTACAGAGGTAAACTCCTCTGTCCTGCAGAAGTCAGAAAACATCACGTTACAGCTCGCTGACACTGGAGACTCCTTCTGTAAACATCACACAAACCTTTCCTTTACAGAAACCTCACCGGATCACAGAGCTTTTCAATCTGTTTCCGTGTAGAGTCCGAGGTACGAGTCCCTGCCAATGAGCTGTTACTATAGAAACGATGGTTTTGTGGCTGTCCCGATCGATTCAGCAATGTCGTGGGAGTTATTTAATGCGAACAATATTGTTATAATTAAAAAAAAAGCCCTTTCCTGCAGTTCCAGTCTGTCCATTGTTTCCCATAGCAACAGTTATTTTCTAAAGTTGATCGTTTTGGACGGATCTTCAAGACTTCAATCCCATAATGAAGGACAGAACTGCTACTTTAACCTCTCTCTCACAACAGGACACACAAACACAAAGTAAATATATTATACAATAGAGTAATGATATCATAGAGCAGGACTTTCAATCTGTTTATCTGCATTTTTAAACTATAACGTCATTTTTTACACTGTTAAAGATGGACGTCCGCTAGGACACTTCATCACGCAGCTGCTCTGTTAAACTGCACTACTTACAAATCTCCATCATGGAACACAGGCACACTTCAGACAGTAAATATTAAGTGTGTTTATTGTGTTGTTTACAGTGGATACATATAATTAAGCCGGTTTAAACGTTAAAAAAATACATTACATAGTTAGTGTTCTTTGGTTACAGTTATCGACAAAATATCTCTTCATCTTCATACAGGAACATATAGAATGTACATTTGTGCTTCACGTCTTTCTCGGAAACATCCTCAGACTGGATTTCTAAAAACACGCCCTCGTCCACTTACGGCACACGAGAGCAGGTTTCTCGACTCCTTGCCAGTTTTGTTCGTCTCTCAAATGCTAAACATTTGTGTCCATAACGTAGCTTTTGTATTTTTGCCACTAAAGTTGAACGAGAGACCGATCTTCATCAGCCATTCGAACACCACCTGCTCCCGGCACCCGTGATATTTCAGAGCCGGAGCACTGCTCCGTGTTTAGATCATGACTCCGCTGGATCGCAGCATGAAGCAGATGAGAGCGTGTTTAAATCAGTCTCAGAACGTTCACATGCCTCAGCTTTCCTTCATTCTGTTTCCCTCAAACTAAACATCTACTTCCAGAAACTGACCGGCTTAATTCAACACAAGCCTTATCCCAGCACTGATCATCTCAAAACTCTCATGAGACACAAATTACATAAATAAATACACACTTGATGAATTTCCAGGCATTTCTTCTTCTTTTTTTTGTACAATCAATAACATTTTTCTTATAGATATTTAGATTTAAATGATAAAAACACTTCCTGTCCCAATGTTCTATTATATCACATAATATATGGTAAAAATAAGCACACGCGGTATTGTCGGCGTGGGAACTTCAGCCAGCGCTCCGACTCCTGTGCTCCGTTGTGGAAGGAGGTGATTAATGTAGACAGCATTTTTTGGGCAGCATTTGCATTTTATGGTTTTTTTTTTGTCATGGACTTTTAAAAATCTGCATTAAAATGGTGCAGCCAAGGTTCTTTTCTGGTTACATAACCTCTATGAAAAGGCATTTATCACACATTGTGAATATTTAATACGGGCATTCAACATTTAAAAGCTGTCCTTGACGGTGTCATGATGACGAGGCTTTTGTGCCAGTTAAAGTGAGACTGTAAAGATCAAATATTCCAAGATGAAAATGCTAGACGAAGTAGCGAACAGTAAACAAAAGTAAAATAGAAAAATAATCATCGTGTATCAAGACTTCAGGGTTGTATGAAAATCTGTGCATTGACACCTTCGATATTAATTGCACCATTGTTATAACACTGAATATCTGATGTATTGCCACGTCCCATGTTTACTACACGGCAAGTAATAGAAAGGAAAAATAATAATAAATCTCAGCTTGTAAAAATGGCTTCTTCTTTTTCTCCCTGGTTTTCTCTCTTAAAACACAGACATGACAACACTATAAGCAGGATTGTTTTTTTTCCCCGTTCATTCCATTTAATTTCAGTTATCGGTTATCCAATCGGATTTCGGCTCCCATCCCATAATCCCTGAAACGGGTATGAAAGGAAGAATTAAATACGCATAGATATCGCAGGATTTAACACTATTTAGAAATCTGACCCAAACAATAAAAATCCTCTGAATTACTCGCTCACGTCCGTTAAAACACTTCGCCGTAATTCAGTGGGACTTTGTCTTCACCTTCTTCTTTCGAGAAATGTACAGCAGTTAGCACTAAAGAAACCTTTAATGCTACTTCACTAAAAAAAATAATAATAATGCTTTTCATTTATTTTCAAGGGCTCCTTGATGTGATAAAGTTCCTTAGCAGCAGCGTTTTACAACGTCAAGAACAACAAAAAATCCTTCATTTATCGCTTGTAGAATTAAATGGAACCTGTTAGAACGTTTGGTCAGCAAGAAGAAGGAGAATACGGTGCAAGAAATAAACAGGAACTTATTACATTCAGCAACTGTTCTCTAGCTATGACGTGAACATTCACGAGTCTAACAGACGGCTCACTCGATCTGCCGACTGCTCCTGTTGTCAAAAATCATAGACCTCCTCTGGGGCTGGTAAAAACAGCTTGTAGAGGTTTCTAATCTCTGTCCACTCTTAGGCAAAGTCATCTTGTTTCGCAGGGTGACCCCATCAGGGGTTTTAAGACTCTCTGTGAGCTCCTTAGTGAGGACCTCAAGAGGAGATGTTTCAGCAGGACTCTTGATTGGCGACAGGACAAGCTTTCCGTCATCCCCCGTAGGATGATAGTCCATGATAGGAAAGGGAGGACTGAAGAGAATCAGGCTCTGAGGCCTTGGACGATTCCGGAAGGAGGACCGTTGAAGTAAAGTAGATCTTTCTGGTCTGGGACAGTCCATAAAGGAGTCCCCATTGGCAGAGCGCTTCCTCCTCAGTACTGGAAACTCAGGGGCAGGCGCCGTCTTGTACGTCTCTGACGTTTTTTCCACCGACGCCTGTCTTTGGATCCTTGTGACTGGTTTGCAGTTTTCCCTTTCCTCTTTGGAATCTTTTACCACCAGGAGAGGAGGTAAAGAATCTGCTTTCTCTACTTTCATCTTCTCAGGTCCACTTTCCCTTTTGTCTGGCTCGTGGCTGCCCTTCTCTGGATGGACCGGATGTGGTATGTGGCTATACTGGACTTTTGGAGGTATAACAGGCACGGCTTTGGCCTGACACGTTTTGATCATGAACGCGGTGCGCACCGAAGACACGCTAACCGGAGCAGAGTTGCGTCGCATGGGTGCTTGACGGTCCCTTAGGAACATCTCCAGTTCCACAGACAACCCATCTAGCTTTGTTCCAGAAGGAGTTATTGCCCCCCTCTGGTAAGAGAAATGATCTGCAAGATCAAGGTTCTGCTGATTTGAGATGTCTCTGATGCACCGGTTTCCCAAATCCAGGTTAAGTGAGTAGGGTCTTTGTTTTGGAGCAATGTTTTCCTCGTTCCTCTCTGCGATGCAGGGCTCGTGAGATACCTGACGGTGAAATCTTTGGGAAAAGACAGAAGTCTTTGGTTTTGGAGCACCACTGTTTCTCTTTGTGATTCTGGTGGTCTCCTCTTGGTGGACGGTAGTTTTGGCTTGTGCAGGCTGTGGAAGGTCCTGTTTCATCTCCACTTTCTCTCCAGGCTCTTCAGAGTTACCAACGTGTAAGAGCTCAGTTATATTTTCACAACCCGATTCATCTGCCTTTTTGACTTTGGAAGTGAGATCGAGACCAGGTTCATTGATTATGGCTGGATTTTCTAGTACTTTCCCTGAAGGAGGTTGTTCATCTACAATCTTCTTGTCTTTTTGCAAGTGATTGATGTTCAGCTCAGTAGATGTTTTGATTTCAGCTCCTGAGGCTGGTGCTGGTGTTTTAAACAGAGGAAAAAGATCTTCCAGTTTTGTTGAGTGGAGCGGGCTTGTGACCCACTGTTTGGTAGTGCTCAAGTCTTCCCAGGGCTCCACTTGATCCAATCCTGCCAAATGGCTCCCCCAAATATCATCATCGTCTTGTCCCGGAAGTTCTATAGTGAGGCGTCTTTCATCCAAGCATTTCGAAAGCCTTTCAATGTTACCTTTCACTCTGCTTGTTAAATTAATGGTTATACTGTTAGTTTTCTTCACGTCATTTTTATTGTATTCATAGATGTGTGGTACGTCTACATTCTTTTTAGGAATTACAACACATGGTTTGTTATCAGGACTAGAACCATAAGCAATCACATCATTGCTTTCCTTGGCTGAAGGATCTTCAGGTGAAGAAACTGAAGGCCAGGGATCAGCATCTTGGAGAATATCTGTCTCCTTCAACTGAAGGAAGGGTAAGTGCTGCAGCTTGTTTGCCATAATGTCCAGTGACTGAAACGAATCCAAGCTCTTGTGATCCTTTTTGTCAGAGGCTAGATAATTCCAGTCGGCGTCACGTTCGGAAGACGTTTCCGGAGAAAGCCTTGACGTCGTGTTAAAAAGGGTAGCACCTGAATGGTCCGACGTGAGACCTTTTATGGCGTCTTTGAAGTGCTCCTTCGAAGACACAGGGTGAGTAGGTAAACTGCTTCTTCTTTTAGCTTGAGCAGTAAGATTCAGAGCACCATCGTGTCCAGCGATTTTACTCATAGAGCCGCTGGTTTTCAGCTGGTCTTTCGAAAAGCTTGTTTCCGACTCGGTGATCCTGAGCTCATGATCAGACCACAGCTCTGGATTGATGGACTCTTCGTCCTGAACGAGACAATAAAAGTGGCGTGATTAAACTATTTAGGATTTAGATATTAATCTAGATTTTTGTCCATAATTCATTCATTAATTGTTTCAGATAATACAGTTGATTAATCATTAATCAATTAAACATTAATACAGTAGTTCAGGGATGGATTACTGACCATGACTACTAGGGCACCTGGACTAGAGAGAATCAGAAATGATCCTAATCCTAATGAAGTGAATTAAAAACGGGGAAACTGAAGTTCCAGGCGTATGAGCAGTCAGATTAAAAATGAACTGTGGAATAAAATGTGCAGTTGGTAAACGAAGAATTATCATGTGGTCTCTGCTGGCCATCTCGTTAAAAAGAGCTGGATTTGGTGGATGAGTCTGCGTGGTGAAAAGTAAAAAAGAAAGGCTGATAAAGGATGTGTGATGTAGTAATTTGCATGTGTTGGGTTGCAGAATGGAGAGGAGAGCTCGGTTAAGGTTCCTGCCCACGGGTCCAGGATTTGCTAATCCCTTCCTGATATTATGTTTTGTTATGATAATGAATATAATAAAATGGCGAGAATCACAGAAAAATCTAATGAAAGTAGACAGCGACTGTAAAACTGTTCTATTCTTATATTATAAAGGATATAATGTGTAACATGGAAATACTGGGAAATTGTCCAATAAACTGACCAGTGTTCATTTCACCCTGACTCAAGCCAGGCAAATTAGAACCAAAAGACTTGTAGATTCCTGAATAGAAATGATGATATTATCAGTCTCACCAGTTGGTCCAGTTTTTTTGGCTCAGCGAGCTGCGTTGATGAGGCGTCCAGTTCTTTCCCAGAGGATTGAGGCATTTCTTTGTGGTTTTCTGTTGCTTTAGCCTGAGATGGCATTAAGTTCTCTGACATTTCTACACAAGGCTTTACCTCCGTATCACTGCCTGAAAGAGTGAACAGGGAAGAAGATCTTCATTAGAAAGAGATTTACATTCTTTCCAGGTCATAATGATTTGCTCTTACTGGGACACTAAAGGATTTTTTTTGCCATTAATGCCTTCCAACAAATGTTTTATTAACATTTAAAAGCTTCTCGTTACGTTGAATACATTATCTGTAAATCGAGGATTATTTGAGACACATTCATGTGCACATTTGCATGCACAGACACACACACACACAATCTTATCTTACTCTGTGCTGCTGTTTCGGAGGGGACCACCCCGGTGCTCCTCTCATTCATTTGACTCTCCTCTGTGGGGACGGAGCTGCTGTTGCTATAGATACCGTATCCGCCGCTGTTGCCGAGCGGGTTCTCTCTGCCCCCAAATAGTCTCTCCCTGTCTCGGAAATCAAAGCTCCCACTGTTGCTGGGGTGTGGCTCTCTAAAGCTAGCACTTCCCAAGCTTCCCATACTGCGCTCCCGTTCCTTCCCTGCCACCCTGCAGGGGGTGCTGTTGGAACTGATGACTGCCGACACGCGCAACGGCACAGACACCGCGAATGGCTCCGAGATGTTCAGCGCTTTACGTTGATGCCTCGGCGACGACTCCAAGGGGAACAAGCTGCCCGGAAAAGACGGCCTCGACGAACCATTGTGTGAGGGACCGGAATACAACATCCGGCGGTTTTTCGGGGACGTGGGCCGACACGTGGTCAACTCGTCCCCTTTGAACACCTTCAGCTGCTCAGGAAGAGTGCGCTGTAACGGAGACGAAGTGGAGGACGAAGAAGATGGAGGAGATGACGATGAGGTGTTCTGGGTCCCTCTGACTGTTTGGACACTGGGACTGTTCCCGGTTTCACCGCCGGCTTTCCGCAATTCAAATTCCCAGTCAGGATCCTGTTCGTTAGGATCGTAGTTGATATCCGAACCTAGGGTTCTGGATTTCACCGCAGGAGCGAAGAACCCATTTTTCCCTCTTGCTGACACGGCTCTCTCTTCATCTGAGTGGGATTAGAATATCTGAGTTAACGCTTTGCAATTGAATGTCAGATATCATACAGAATTATGGATTTTAATTGATTTTTTTTTTTTTTACACTAAATAAATGGGATGAGTGACGAGTGTCCAGATTAGACTTATGGCCAGAAATCTATATCATTAAAGATGGCATTGTTTCAATTCAGAATACTACAAAATAGTGATTAGCGCTCAAACGTGATGTGTGTAAATTAGGATTTTCACAGGACACCTGATGCTCCGGTGATTGTTTCTGTACCACTTCACACATACAAACGCTAACTGTACACTCTGCACTTAACGCTTTTTCTCCCCACTTATACAGAATCCAGTATTTAAACATATACACGATGGAGCGTGTGGATTAATCGGTGCTCATGGTGTTGTGTTGTAGCTCCACCTGTTGGCAGAGAGCAGAGGGAGTCCATGCTCTTGGACGGTCGTATCCCGGTCTTTTCTGTAGAAGGAAAGGGAAAAAAACATCACCGTTTTATGTTTCAAAAGCACATCTGTTTAACGCCGTGTGAAATTACACATTATGAATTCGATAATGATGTGTGACCGCACATCTTATTAGATTTTTAGACGCCATTAACATTGAGTAATGAAAGTCAAATTCTCTCTCGAAGCGCTCTGATATGGAGCCGAAAGGAAAAGGAAACAGTGGATAAAAAGGTTTTTGTGTTTTGTAAGACATCAGATACGTTTAATTTGAAACGTCGAAACAATCAAAAACCGAGTCTTTACTTCTTTTACAGAAAATTCTCACATGTTCATTAACACTCAAATCTCTAAACGCTTAAACCTTACGCAGCGTCCAGTCTTCGGCTGTAATGGACTCGGAAATGTTCCAAAACTCGTTACCAGAATTATTTTATTCTTCATAATCTTACATTGTCAATTTTCTTGTTACAGACATGAACCATAAGACAGCTCCAAGTGTGTGGATTCTTTATGATTTAATTTTTTATTTATTTTACAGAAATCAGAAAAGCTAGCGAACATGACGCTGCTATTAGAATATTTATAGTCACAAAATTTATAGCTAATTAAAATGTAATTCTGTGGACTCTGTCCAAAAACAGGATAAAGTTCCGGCGTACAGGACGTGTCCCTGACGTGAGAATTTCTTTCTTTGGTTTAAAAAACACGTTCATCCGAATCACCCGCATGCACACACGAACTCTCCAGTTTAATGAATCTGTTCCTTTCAGCACTGGAGAATGTTTCTCTTTCCTTTTAGTGTGTCTCTCTTTTTATAAACACGGCAGGCTGTGAGACTGTTCCGCACAGAAGTGTAATGAAATTAATTAAAGCAGTTAGATTAGATTAGAAGTAGTTCTATGATCAGATGCGCTGAGTGTTTTAAGTAATATAAAAGATTACATTACGTTTACATTACAGTTATGCCTTTAGTTGTAGCGGATCGCATTTCCTCAGTTATTCACCCGACACCACTTGGGTATTGAACCCGAACACTTTATCTTTGAGTATTAATCAAATATCAGAGTGAAATTTAATAATCTGCTCCATTTCGGGCGACGCTTTAGCTTCAGATATCTCTTAGCAGCCCGAGCCTATAGAGATGAAGTGTTTTATTCCACATCATCTGAATTTTTTATTTATTTTTTTTCTCCTCTATACATGTAGAAACTAAACTCCGTTATCTTTGTCTTTTTATTTTCCTTTCAATTTAATTTTATTCCTAGGGTACTTTTAAGAATAGACAGCAGCTTTACAGAAAGCCGGGTGTATATTTAGATCCCCGAAGTGAACAACCCTGAGGCGACGAGCGGAGACAAAAAAAAAAGCCTTGACATAACAAGATATTTTTCCGTAGGTCTTTTCTCCTATTCCTTAAAATCCCTGTCACATTGGCACAACACTCGCACCGTACCCGAGACGTTCTGCGCTCTCATGAACACGCTCCCGTTGCGACTCAGCTTCCCCTTGCCGTCAGCGACGGATCGACCCAGACTGAAGATGGACTTCCACTTCTTTGACTTTCCAGAGAATTTCCTCCTGTTGTGGAGACAAACACCTCGTTACACCTCCGGAGACAACCCAGGCATCAAGCTCAGGTGTGTAGCTCCATATGTCACACACTCAGAGACTCTGAAACTTCAGCTTTTCTGCTCAGGTGGGCAGACACCGAGCTGTACGAGCCATTTCTACACACATGTTAAGAAAGAGACCTTGAAGGCAAAGGCAACCTTAAAAGCCTTAAAGACACTTTTTATTTCCTCCAGTCACAATAAACTGAAATCAAAATCAAGTGGAGGTGTTGAAAGTCAAATGTTCAAAACTGCATTTTGCTAATGATCTCTTCAGCAATATTATCATTCATCACCTTTCCAGAATTTTATTAACATACGGCCGGATAAAATGCAGTGAGCTGAGATTTATTTTTAAATATAAACATAAAATATTAAAAATTCAGAAATAGTGTTCCAGAGATCATTACAAATGCTGAAAAGCTGGACAGATGCATTTAAAAAAAAAATCTATTATTTATTTATTATTTAGAATTATTCCTTGTGTTCATTGTAAATTGTTTCACTAAAGAGCTTTGTGCCTCATATTAAGCACCATTTTTTATTTTGTTCTCTAAATGCTGTACAATTACAAGATTTAACCTGCTGCTGAACAGATATGGTTTGGATGGTGTTGCCTTTTCATTAAGTGTCAGGGTAAAGAGAGGGCCAGTACTTTGTGCCGAGTAACAAATGGACCGCAGTCAGTAATTTTACACCTACATAGTGACCTACAGTGGTAGGTAGACCTGATAAAGCTGCAGGTTCGTGCATATAGTGTGTGTATGTTGTGTGACAGGTGTGTGTGTGTGTGTGTGTGTTATGTGGGTGTAACAAAGAGTTTAAAATAACACTGACATTGAAAGCGAAATTATTAGTGCACTCATAATGAACAAGATAAGTGGAACCAGTTTTTTAAGTGTGTGTGTGTGTACAGTAAATGTTCTGATATGTTATATATGTAGTCATTCTGCTGTCAGTAAACCCTATGATGAACAAGCAACTAGTAAACACTGTACAGATTATTAACCACCACTGAGGTCCATTTAAAGGGACATGTGAAAGATCTGTAGTAAAAATGTGGGGACATTTGGAGGGTCCCTGTTTAAATAATGGGGACACTGTAAGGTTTCTATTTAAAAAATTGGGGACATTTGGAAGGTGTCTATAAAAAGTGGGGACATTTGGATGGTCTGTATAAAAAAGTGGGGACATTTGTAGGGTCACTGTGTAAAAAGGTGGGGACATTTGTAGGGTCTTTATAAAAAAAAGTGGGGGCTTTTGGATGGTCTGTATAAAAAGAAAGTGGGGACATTTGTAGGATCTCTATTAAAAGTGAGGGCATTTGTAGGGTCTCAGTGTAAAAATGTGGGGATATTTGGAAGGTGTCTATTACAAAATGTGGGGACTTTGGGGTGGTCCCCATAACGAAAACGGAATTTTTGTTTCTTAATATCTTTATGTGAAAGGTCTGTAGTAAAAAAGTTGGGACATTTGGATGGTCCATTTTTAAAAATGGGGACATTGTAAGGTCTCTATAAAAATAAATGGGGACATATGATAGGTCGCTATTAAAAAAGGGGTATATTTGGAAGGTGTCTATAAAAAAGTGGGGACATTTAGATGGTCTTTATTTTAAAAAGTGGGGACATGTGTAGGGTCTCTGTGTAAAAAAGTGGAGACATTTGGAAGGTGTCTAAAAAAAGTGGGGATTTCTGGACGGTCTGTAGAAAAAGAAAGTGGGGACATTTGAAGGATCTGTTTCAAAAATTGAGAACATTTGGAAGGTGTCCATTTAAAAATGTGGGGACATTTGGATGGTCCCCATAACGAAAAGAGGGAATTTTTGTTTCTCAATATTTTATTCCCAGGATCAGCTGAAGATCCACATGTGTCCCTATATAAAATTTAGTGTGTGTGTGTGTGTGTACAGTAAATGTTCTGATATGTTATATATGTAGTCATTCTGCTGTCAGTAAACCCTATGATGAACAAGACACTCCTAAACACCGTACAGATTATTAACCACCACTGAGGACCAAAGGTGTCTATTTAAAAATTGGGGACATTTGTAGGGTCCCCATAATGAAAAGAGGGAATTTTTTTTTTTTCGGGGGGAATATTATATTCCCAGGATCAGCTCCGGATCCACATGTGTCCCTATATACACTTATATATAAGTTAGAGTGAGAGTGTGTGTGTGTGTGTGTGTTTGAGGCTTACTTGCTCTCACTAAGCTCTATGACGGTGTGGTACATGGCGGCGGTGCTGGTGTCAGGAAGGCTGTTCTCTCGGAGTCTCTCGGTCCTCGCCGGGTGATTGGGAGCCAGTGTTCGAGCCTGAGCTTCCTCCAGACTCATCAGCTTCATCGGTGGACACTGACTCACCGCCGGCAGTGTAGCGTACTTCTCCACACACATCACAGCTGCACCTGCACACACACACACACACACACACACACACACACAGAGTGAACTGTTGTAATTTCTACTCAGTGAACATTCTGAAACACATCCTTCAGAGCAGCGTGATAAAAAAATAACATTAATATATAATGATAATGATAAAATAAGAGGATTGCAGAGTGAAACGTTGAACAGGAAAGGAACCGGTTCCAGGATATGGGAGAAAATATTTTACAAAGCAATGGGAATGGTATGAAAATGTGTATTAACACTGCAGTAATAAAATAACTCATGCTTTTGTTTATTAGATTTAAAGAGTAATAAGCGTTGTGAATGATGAATCCTGCTCGGACGACTTTATTAAACAAATCAGTAACTCAGGACACGCTGACTTCACAGCTCTTTAACAATGGTTTCAATTTACACTTAAAGATATTTGAGCAGAAAACGGTAAAGTGGTGGAAGCATGCTAAAAATATGAAAAGGATCCTTTTTTATTCACAGTGTATGTAATAAAAGAGAAACTCTTTCCAGAAGGAGCTCCTTGTCAAACAAACAAACAAACATGAGTAAACAGCTTGGGCAGATTCCTCGATTTATTTACTGACACTAGCTTATATATATTTCCTTAAAATTATTTTACAAATATTTTAGAAAATGTATTCCACTGTGTTAATAATGGAATATGGGTTCCATTTTCTTTACTTTATTTTCTGCAACAAGACAAAAATAAGGACAGGAAATAAGGTCATGACCTTTCTGCTCTCCAATAAATTTGTTTTAAGGGTGTACAAACTTCTGCACTTTACCATATTACTATTATTGCTTTATGAACAATTTGTTTGTAGAAGCTGCAAAATAATTCTATGTGCATTGCTGCTATTATTATTATTATTATTATTATTATTATTATTATTATTATTATTATTATTATTATGGTGATGATGATGATGATGATGAAGTGGATTAGGCGTGGTCCGGTTCATGTTGATTTAAATCTCCACACCACCACACATTCACACTGACTTGTACTTGGACTCAGAGTGGGTCACTAGCTGTTTGTGCAGCTGCTGGATCTCTGCCCAGTGTTTTTGTTCTGTATTTTTGGCTTTGAGTCTAATCTCATTGTGTTTAGATCTCCTCCCTTAAGGACGCTTTTTACTTTTCCCCCTGTGATCACCGAGGCAGTGGGCAGTGACTCAGCGAGGCTCTGAGCCTGTGTGATATTGGCTGTGACTTTAAATCCCAAAGCCCCAAATTTTGACCTGGTATTTATAAAACTGAGATGTTTTACCTTTAAACATCTGCCAGGTGAATACATACATAAATGTTTATAAGATGGAGTCGTAGTAAAATCTAATGTTAAAACAATGTTCTAAACATGTGATCGAACCTTCTTTCAGGGGTCTCGGAGGATCAGCCCCGGGGTTAAAGATCTGCTCCGTGTGATTCAGAATGAACTCCACCACCGACTGCTGAACCCGAACCTCCAGAAACGCCTCGTCACCGTTACACGCCGAAACCTCGATCTCCTTTGAGCTGCATACGTCAACCAACAACAACAACAACATGATTACTCCTGTTACACCACTTACATCACGTGACTCATATAACATATCATAACATAACAAAATAATATAGAAAATAAAATAATAACAAATATAAAAATATATCATAATATAATATATATAACAATATATCAAATAAAAGGAAAGGTATATAAAAAGAATATTTAATATTAAAGCTACTTTTTAAAAAATATTTTTAAGAAAGTATTTTAGTAACACAACATATTTATTTTATTTAATATCATATTTTAATATAAAATTTAAATATGAAGTATTTCGAATATAGTTAATTGTTTTTCATTTTAAAAAATATTATTGAATGTATTTATTGTTTTTATAATGAACTGATCTGAAATAATAACAGAAGATTATAGTAATCTGTATAAATAACAGTGTGTCTCGTCTGACCGGAGCAGGTTGGGAGCCCACACCAGGGCCAGGTTACGGGTGTGCATGTTGGTCTGGTGGCTGAGGGTTGCCAGGTGAGCCAGGTGTTTCACCAAATACTCCAGAGTTCTAACATCAGAGAGAGAGAGAGATGTCAGATAGATAGATGCAAAGAGAGAGAGAAAGCGAGAGATGTCAGAGAGAGAGAGGGAGAGAGAGAGAGAGAGAGAGAGAGAGGGATATACAGTGAGAGAGAGAGAGAGAGAGAGAGGTCAGAGAACTCTCAGATGCAGTGAGGAGTGAACTGGTGAAGCAGCAGGAAGACGTGTGGTGTGTTCCAGGTGTTTTTACCTGAAGTGGGCGGTGGGAAGCTCTTTGATGACACGCTGAATGTTCCTGAGCTGCTCATGTTCCTCTTTAACAGACACGGCATCCTGCATGCACAAAAAAACCCTGTCATATTTACAACACCAAGCAGACGGCCGCATTTACGGCTGTTTATATATGACTGTCATATATAACATCACCACTTCATTTACATAAATAACCTCATTTACATAAATCTGCATATTGCTTAAAGAGATGAGATATGTGAGCATTTTTTTTTTCTGAGGAAAAAATGGATAACATACCTATAAACATCCACAATAAGAATTTATAACTTCCTGAGCAAGTTTTAACTGTATAAAATCTCTATAAATATGTACAATAATAATAATAATAAAAAAAAGATTTAATAGAGATTTAAAAATCTAAAGTCTAAAATATACAAACAATATGCACAAAATATACAAGCGTAAATTCTTAAACTGTAATTTAAAAAAATATTTTTTATATATTAAATAAATGCAGAATGTTAAATATCAGTATTAGCTAGTAAGAAATATTAAATAACATAAAATTAATATTAAAAACCCATTCATACATTTTATAATGATAAAATAATAATTATAAATATTTTATAATTAATAATTATTTATTAAGAACATGTAATAACTCACAGAAGCCAAAGAGATGAACTAGTGTTAGCAAATATATATATATATTAGAATGAAAAGTGTTAGAAAAACAGAATTAGCAAAAAGTGAACAAATACACAAGCAGTAGCATGAAGTTTTGTAGATATCACACAAATCCATATGAGCGCTGGCTCAAAAAAATAAAAAGAGAAAAATAAATAAGAGTGACGTGTTAGCCGTGCAGTTTAGTGGAGATCAGTATATAAAACATAGAAACGTTAGCTTTACAGAACTCACAGATATTAGCAAAGCACATGCAAGTGATAGACAGGTGCTAGCAAATATACAAAGTAAATTGTAATTTTAAAAAATATTAAAATATTATTTAAATATTAACTTAATACAGAACATTAGATAAAAACTGGAGAAGTGTGTAAAATGGGAATAAAAGTGAGATTTTTTTAACAGATACAGTCTATTGGTTGCTAGCTGCAGAATTAGCAGACTGAACTAGCATGTTGTTCTGTGGTACATCTTTTCCCTATATGATTGTGTGTGTGTGTGTGTGTGTTTCAGGAGTATCCTTCACTATAGCGGTGTTCAGTATATAGTTTAAAGTTGTAATCTGGCACTAATTACGCGAGTGTTTTTATTTGTGGTGTTTTTAAAACGACTCCTCACAGGTTTTGTCTGATTTTAGCAGCTGCCGATGTTTTGTTTGTGTTTTGTTTACGACGTAACATTACACATTTTCAGGGGGGGAAAAAGTCCCACCTGGTAATTATGAGTTAAGCGAAGACAGAAAGCTGTAATTAGCGTAATTCCGGTGTGACGTGACGTCTCGGCGGCGTCCCGACTCACCGTGAATTTCTGGTAGAGTTCGTAGGTGAGCAGCGGGTTGGGCAGCTCCCTGAAATACAGCTTACACAACGAGCCCACACAGTGGATGTCCTGCAGATACACCTCCTTAGTGAGGTCAGGACACTGCTCCGAGATGAACTCCTGCCTACACACACACACACACACACACACACACACACAATGGTGCACTTCAATTTAATGTCACACACTCAAACACACGTTCACTATACATCACTGAGCAGATACACAACAGGAAAATGACAACTTTAACATCTGCAGGAACTAGCTAAAGCTAACACACTGAGAGAAAGCTAACATCACAACAAAGCTAACACACTGAGAGAAAGCTAACATCACACTAAAGCTAACACATTGAGAGAAAGCTAACATCAAACCCAAACTAACACAGCGAGAGAACACTAACATCACACCAAAGCTAACACACTGAGAGAATGTTAACATCACACGAAAGCTAACACACTGAGAGAATGTTAACATCACACCAAAGCTAACACACTGAGAGAAAGCTAACATCACACTAAAGCTAACACACTGAGAGAATGCTAACACACTGAGAGAATGTTAACATCACACGAAAGCTAACACACTGAGAGAATGTTAACATCACACGAAAGCTAACACACTGAGAGAATGTTAACACACAGAGAATGTTAACATCACACGAAAGCTAACACACTGAGAGAATGTTAACACACTGAGAGAATGTTAACATCACACCAAAGCTAACACACTGAGAGAATGCTAACACACTGAGAGAATGTTAACATCACACGAAAGCTAACACACTGAGAGAATGTTAACATCACACGAAAGCTAACACACTGAGAGAATGTTAACATCACACCAAAGCTAACACACTGAGAGAATGTTAACATCACACCAAAGCTAACACACTGAGAGAAAGCTAACATCACACTAAAGCTAACACATTGAGAGAAAGCTAACATCAAACCCAAACTAACACAGCGAGAGAACACTAACATCACACCAAAGCTAACACACTGAGAGAATGCTAACACACTGAGAGAATGCTAACACACTGAGAGAATGCTAACACACTGAGAGAATGTTAACATCACACCAAAGCTAACACACTGAGAGAAAGCTAACACACTGAGAGAATGCTAACACACTGAGAGAATGCTAACATCACACTAAAGTTAACACACTGAGAGAACGCTAACATCACTAAAGAACAATGTAACTGCATGAGTTAAAGCTAACAGAGCATTAGCACCTGAGGGAAATAAACACTGCTAAATCTGTTACACTTCTTTCTAATGAAGCTAGCGTGTATCTGACGTAGAAAATCTTAATAACCGTTAACTTTTTGACGTGAACCTCCCTGTAATTTTCCGGTTAGCTAATTAGAGCAAAGTAGCACACAGCTAAACAGCTAATCCTGTGACAGAATGCTAACTGAAACTTACAGAGTCTTGTGAGTGAAAGCTAACTGAACCTGACGAGAATGGTACATGCTAAAATGTAATTCAAACGCAATTTGCGGCCGTTAGCCATAACTGTGACCTCTGACCTCAGGCGCTGGATGTTTGAGGTGATCCCTGAGAGTCTGTAGATTCCGTCAACGATGCCGTGCTCCTCGATGAACTCCGCGCACGTCTTCAGAACCTGAGGAACTGAGACACGTCACACAGTGAGAGCAGCTAGTCCACCTAGTGTGATGCAGAACGTGAAGCAGATCAGATGCTAATCTCCGTTTCTCTCACGCTTCTCCTCCTCACTGATCACAGAGAAAGTGTACAGTAAAGCTGATGATGTCACCGTCCTGTTTACTGATGCATCAATAATCAATAATCAGTAATAACAAGCTGAAACTCCGCCCACTGCCTCAGTCTGACTGGGAGTTTGTGATGGGCTGAACTCAGAGGTCTCACAGGTGAAATGGAGAAAGGTAAATGTAATTAGTTCAATTATTTTTTTTCCACATTTACATTAATGTCCAGATGTAAAGTGGGTGGAGCTAATTATAACTAGCCAATCAGTATGATCATATTCTTTATCCCTTCCACAGAACTAAAGTTTTTGGACCATAAACTTATCAAATAAACACAAACCCAGTGAGGGAAAGCAAACTAGCAGACAGAGAGAAAGAGAGAGACAGACACACACGCAGAGAAGAGAGAGAGACAGACTGAGAGACAGACAGATAGAGACATAGAGAGACAGAGAGAGAGAGAGAGACACACATGCAGAGAAGAGAGAGTGACAGAAAGAGAGAGACAGACAGATAGAGACATGGAGAGACAGACAGAGAGAAAGACAGAGAGAGACAGAGAGAGAGACATACAGAGAGACTCTGCTGTATTTTTTAGTAAATTGAGAATTTTCTTTCTAATCCTTGATAAATAAATCTCATCGTTCTGCATCCACATCACTCACACAGCTCAGGGTTAAGTGAAGAGCCACTCAGTTTCACAACCATAAAGACAGCACTCGTGCTCATGTGTGTGTGTGTGTGTGTGTGTGAGGGCAGGATGTGTGGAGCAGCTGGGGATGAAGCAGAAATAGCAGGAAAGGAAGAAGGAGGAGTAAATGCACGAGGAAAAAAAAAGTCAGTGACAGAAACCACTTAGGCTGTGCGACAAACCATGCGTGTGTGTGTGTGTCTGTGTGTGTGTGTGTCTGTCTGTGTGTGTGTGTGTGTGTGTGTGTGTGTCTGTCTGTGTGTGTGTGTGTGTGTGTGTCTGTCTGTGTGTGTGTGTGTGTGTATGTGTGTGTGTGTGCGATTGCGTGTGTGTCCTTCATTATGAGCTCATTGCTCTCTCTCTCTTGTCGTCTCCTTCTCTTAAACAACGATCCACATTCATTATTATTATTATTAATATTAATAACAATAATAATAACAATAATAATAATAATATATTTTTTCTATAAAATATTATTTGGCAAATGCAAGTATTAGGATTTATTTTCTGTGTATGACAAGCCAGATTATTGAGATTCAGTGCCTACAATAATAATAATAATAATAATAATAATAATAATAATAACACAGGACAGATTCCCTGGTATATATTTTTATATTTACTGTATTTTTTGTGTCAGTATGAAATATAATTTTTTTCTTTTTAACAAATACAATTGTTAAATAAACATTTATTATCATATGTAAGTGAGCTAAAGGATCATGATGTGGTCAGTTGATGATGGCATTCCTTTTATTCATATGAGACATAAAAAAAGAAGCAGCCAATAAATATTATATCACTAATCAAAATCCCTCGAAACAATACGCCGAAAATCCAGAAGAAAAAAATCAGAAATTCTAAAAATAAATAAATATATAAATAAATAAATAAATAAAAAGTGTAACTGTGTAAGTCAGTATAACGGGTTTTAAAATAGATGGATTATTTATTTTTAATTTATTTAAATAAAATTTTTTTTACAAATATTTAAAAGAAATCTAGACCAAAAAATTCAAGAGAGAGAGAGAGAGAGAGAGAGAGAGTGTGTGTGTGTGTGTGTGTGTCCAATACAGATTTTTTTACCCTAAATATCTACAATTATATATCTAAATGTATTCAGTAAATATACTCAAATGTTTTATATTATTATTTATATTTTTTCTATATTTTAATTAATTACATTGTTATAAATGTTTATTCCTGAGTGTTTCACATTTCTTTCTTTTTCATGTGAAATAATTTATTCAGTGTTTGTGTTCAGTACAAACCGACATTTCTTTATACACTGTGCTCATGTGATATTATCTCCAGATCAGACATCATCAGATCAGACATCAACATATCATTGTATCAGACCTCATTATATCAGACCTCATCAAATCAGACATCTTTATATTAGACCTCATAATATCAGACCTCATCAAATCAGACATCTTTATATCAGACCTCATAATATCAGACCTCATCAAATCAGACATCTTTATATCAGACCTCATAATATCAGACCTCATCAAATCAGACATCTTTATATCAGACCTCATAATATCAGACCTCATCAAATCAGACATCATCATATCATTGTATTAGACCTCATCGTATTAGACCTCATCGTATCAGACCTCATCGTATCAGACCTCATCATATCAGACATCATATTATCATTATATCAGACCTCATCGTATCAGACCTCATCATATCAGACATCATCGTATCAGATCTCATCATATCAGACATCATCGTATCAGACCTTATCATATCAGACATCATCGTATCAGACCTCATCATATCAGACCTCATCGTATCAGACCTCATCATATCAGACCTCATCATATCAGACCTCATCATATCAGACCTCATCATATCAGACATCATCGTATCAGACCTCATCATATCAGACCTCATCGTATCAGACCTCATCATATCAGACATCATCATATCAGACATCATCATATCAGACCTCATCATATCAGACCTCATCGTATCAGACCTCATCATATCAGACATCATCATATCAGACATCATCATATCAGACATCATCATATCAGACCTCATCGTATCAGACCTCATCATATCAGACATCATCGTATCAGACCTCATCATATCAGACATCATCATATCAGACCTCATCGTATCAGACATCATCATATCAGACCTCATCGTATCAGACATCATCATATCAGACCTCATCGTATCAGACATCATCGTATCAGACCTCATCATATCAGACATCATCGTATCAGACCTCATCAAATCAGGCATCTTTATATCAGACCTCATAATATCAGACCTCATCAAATCAGACATCTTTATATCAGACCTCATCAAATCAGACATCATCATATCATTGTATTAGACCTCATCGTATCAGACCTCATCATATCAGACCTCATCATATCATCGTATCAGACCTCATCATATCAGACCTCATCGTATCAGACCTCATCATATCAGACATCATCATATCAGACATCATCATATCAGACATCATCGTATCAGACCTCATCGTATCAGACCTCATCATATCAGACCTCATCATATCAGACCTCATCGTATCAGACCTCATCGTATCAGACCTCATCGTATCAGACATGATCATATCAGACCTCATCATATCAGACCTCATCATATCAGACCTCATCGTATCAGACATGATCATATCATCATGATCATCATCATCATCGTATCAGACATGATCATATCATCATGATCATCATCATCATTGTATCAGACATCATCATATCAGACCTCATCGTATCAGACATCATCGTATCAGACATGTTGTTATTGTTGAGTTACGAAGGTTATTTGATCACCATTTGTGTTTAGATTCTGATTGTGTTTGTACTGCATTGTGACTCGGAGCACGACCTCGGCCTTGAGAAGTGTCCAACACGACACACACTCATCTCGTTTACATAGTGTGTGTGTGTGTGTGTGTGTGTGTGTGTGTAGATTGTGGATGTTTACAAAAAAGTGTTTTCTTTTAAAAAATAATTTAATAAATGTCGGCTCTGTTTGTTTATGGTCATTGTCCGATTGTTGAAGAAATCTTAAATTTGGAAAGAAATTTTGCTCAGAAACAGAGGACAGTGACGTCGTCGCTCTAAAGCTGCTATAAAAACACAGAAACGCTCTTTCTCTGCGTTTCTTAAACACCAAGCTTCAGAAGAGCCTCTTTACACACGTCGAGTTTTATTCGCATGCAGGCGTGTGGTGATAATTAGCTGTAATTTATTTCAATATTCCTCACACACAATATTGCTTTTGTGAACAGCGAGCGTTTCTAAATAACGCCTCTCTCCCCGAGTTCCAGCAAAACTACAGCGTCTACAGACGCATCGTTTCCTGGACCGTTTGTGCTCCCGCGTCTCATCAGATTTAGCATATGGCGCGTCCCGCTCCGAGACGACAACCCCATAAATTACACCAGACGAGGGGTTTGTAGAGGAAAAAAACAACAACATGGAGGCGGAACCAGGGCTGTGATGGAGGAATAATCTTTTAGGGACGTAATAATATTATAAAAGCAATATTGCAATTATCCTCTGAGCCAAGAGTAAAAAAGGGAATTATTCTAATAAAAAATTTAAATAAATCAATAAATAAGCAAAAAAATATATATTTGGTGGCTGTGAGTGAAGAATAATGTTTTGGTAATGAAGCAATTTTTTTTAATAAATATATTATTGTAATTATGTTGTGAGTGAGTTTGTGGAAATAATAATAATAATAATAATAATAATAATAATAATAAAACCTGAAAATGCAATAATAATAAATAAATAAATAAATAAATAAATAAATAAAATGAAATAACCTGGAGAGAGAGCCAGTGCTGTGACTGTGATGGGGTTCGAGTGATGGAGCTGCAGCGCTGCTTTCATAAATACAGTTTATATTTATTTACAATAAAATTATATTATTTTTTGCTCATCTTTAAAGATTTAAAGCGGGTTTAAGAGTCAGGGTTCTGGATTATTCACATCACCTGACTGACAATGGTTTTGTTTTTTTGTGTGTGTGAGAAAATGATGTAAAAAAATAATTAATAAATAAATAAATAAATAAATAAATAAATAAATAAATAAATAAATAAATAAATAAATAAATAAATAAATATTAGATATTAGATATTAGATATTGATCTAAGAATCTTCTGAGCGGTGATTAGGAAAAGATTATCAGTTGAAGATGTAAAATGGCCGCTCGCTTGTCCCCATCTGGCCGAGTGTATTTGAGTGTAAACTCTCTCTCTGATGCTCTCACACATTCCCTAAAGTTTAGCACACTGAAGCAGGACGACTTCCTGTACTGCAGCTTTCACTGCGTCGCAGCAGCTGCATGCAGTCGCACACTCTTTAATATAAAATACGTTTTAATGAAATGTGAAATTATTAAATAATGTAGAAATATCGAGATATGTCTTTTACCCAGGAATAACTGTTTAAAAAAACAAACAGATTTGACTGTATCACTGTGTGTTGTGTGTTGGTGTGTACTGTGTGTATGTGTGAGTTGTGTAGTTGTAATAGCATGCGTGCATGTGTGTGTGTGTGTGTGTGTGTGTATGAGTTGTGTAGTTGTAATAGCATGCGTGCATGTGTGTGTGTGAGAGAGTTCTGTAGTTGTAGTGGCATGTGTGTGTGTGTATGAGTTGTGTAGTTGTAATGGCGTGTGTGTGTATATATGAGTTGTGTAATTGTAATGGTGTGTATGTGAGTTGTGTATGTGTAACATAGTGTGTCTTTGTGCGGTCAGTCCTGCAGAAGGTCAGAGCAGGAAGTTGAGAATGGTTTGTTTGTTTCAGAGGAAGGTGGACACACCCAGAGGCCTTGGTGCTGCTCTCAGCCGCTGCGTTTCCTCTCATACAATAGTGTGTCTGGAAAAATGCCACAGACTCCTGGCTAATGTCCTACACACTCCTACAGCTGTGACGTCCACAAGAATAAAGACAGCCTAGGTAACGTCTACACAAACTCTATACAAGAGTGAGTTTAAATAAATTCTACACCGAGTGTACTCTCACTCTCTTTAAATTCTACACCGAGTGTACTCTCACTCTCTTTAAATTCTACACCAAGTGTACTCTCACTCTCTTTAAATTCTACACCTAGTGTACTCTAACTCTCTTTAAATTCTACACCGAGTGTACTCTCACTCTCTTTAAATTCTACACCGAGTGTACTCTCACTCTCTTTAAATTCTACACCTAGTGTACTCTAACTCTCTTTAAATTCTACACCGAGTGTACTCTCACTCTCTTTAAATTCTACACCGAGTGTACTCTCACTCTCTTTAAATTCTACACCGAGTGTACTCTCACTCTCTTTAAATTCTACACCGAGTGTACTCTAACTCTCTTTAAATTCTACACCTAGTGTACTCTAACTCTCTTTAAATTCTACACTGAGTGTACTCTCACTCTCTTTAAATTCTACACTGAGTGTACTCTAACTCTCTTTAAATTCTACACCTAGTGTACTCTAACTCTCTTTAAATTCTACACCGAGTGTACTCTCACTCTCTTTAAATTCTACACCGAGTGTACTCTCACTCTCTTTAAATTCTACACTGAGTGTACTCTCATTCTCTTTAAATTCTACACTGAGTGTACTCTAACTCTCTTTAAATTCTACACTGATTCTACAGGTTTATATTCAGATTATTGTGAGTAATTACTCTCATGATCACAAATTAATTTGGAATGTTTTGGATGAGATAAATCTCAGTCCTGTCTAATATTTTATACTATTTTATACTGTCTTTTATTTTCACTTAGTCCGTTGTACTTTGGTTTGTGTAGCTGTGGTGTTGAGGTACTGAATGCTGAACACTTTAGTACACGTGTGTGTGTGTGTGTCTGTACGCTATTACAGAGGTTACACTCTTCTACATTAAGAATGAAATCAATCAGTCAGCTGTGTTTCGTTAGTGTTTGAGTGAAGTCACTGTTCATGCTGCAGTAAATTAGCGTTAATTAGCGAACACCGGTGTGTAGGAAACGACGAAACGCACAGCTTTTAGAGCAGACTCTAAATAAAGAAAACGGTGTTTTGTCATTAAAGTCGGCGCTAAGACGAGTCTCAGGAGGAGGCCCAGTGTCAATTTTGTGCCAGAGTTTTAAAAAAATTTCCAGTGTGCAGAGGAAAAAAATAATCACACTCACATCCAAAAGAATTGGTGAGACATCAGCAAAGTTCTGCTTCTGGATAAAAATAGAGGAGAAAATATCTAAAATAGCTTCAAGTGTTTTCTAGTTATTAGATTTCACATGGAATAAACGCCTGACCTTCCTGCTCCAGTTATTTACAGTCTTCAGCATTTTGGGCTCTGTTTACATTTCAGTGATGGATTTAAAGAAATCTGTTTCTGTGTATTGTGTGTATGGTGTGTATTATGTGTACAGTATGTACGGTGTGTATGGTGTGTATTGTGTGTATGGTGTGTATTGTGTGTATGGTGTGTATTGTGTGTATGGTGTGTATTGTGTGTATGGTGTGTATTATGTGTACAGTATGTACGGTGTGTATGGTGTGTATGGTGTGTATTGTGTGTATTATGTGTACAGTGTGTATGGTGTGTATGGTGTGTATGGTGTGTATTGTGTGTATTATGTGTACAGTATGTACAGTGTGTATGGTGTGTATGGTGTGTATTGTGTGTATGGTGTGTATTGTGTGTATGGTGTGTATGGTGTGTATTGTGTGTATTATGTGTACAGTGTGTATGGTGTGTATTGTGTGTATGGTGTGTATTGTGTGTATTATGTGTACAGTATGTACAGTGTGTATGGTGTGTATGGTGTGTATTGTGTGTATGGTGTGTATGGTGTGTATTGTGTGTATGGTGTGTATTGTGTGTATGGTGTGTATGGTGTGTATGGTGTGTATTGTGTGTATGGTGTGTATGGTATGTATTGTGTGTATGGTGTGTATTGTGTGTATGGTGTGTATTATGTGTACAGTATGTACGGTGTGTATGGTGTATATGGTGTGTACTGTGTGTATGGTGTGTACTGTATGGTGTGTACTATGTGTATGGTGTGTATGGTGTGTACTGTGTGTATGGTGTGTATGGTGTGTATGGTGTGTATTATCTGTACAGTATGTACGGTGTGTACTGTATGGTGTGTATGGTGTGTATGGTGTGTATTATCTGTACACTATGTACGGTGTGTACAGTGTGTATGGTGTGTACTGTATGGTGTGTATTATCTGTACACTATGTACGGTGTGTACAGTGTGTATGGTGTGTACAGTACGGTGTGTACAGTGTGTATGGTGTGTATTATGTGTATTATGTGTACAGTGTGTACAGTCTGTATGGTGTGTACTGTACGGTGTGTACAGTGTGTATGGTGTGTATTATGTGTATTATGTGTACAGTGTGTACAGTCTGTATGATGTGTATTGAATAGATTAGAATAGAATAGAGCTCATTAATCTATTCTATTCTGTTCTATTCTAGTGTGTATGGTGTGTATAGTGTGTATAGTGTGTATGGTGTGTATTGTGTGTATTGTGTGTATTGTGTGTATAGTGTGTATGGTGTGTATTGTGTGTATGGTGTGTACTGTGTGTATAGTGTGTATAGTGTGTATGGTGTGTATTGTGTGTATGGTGTGTGTTATGTGTGTATTATGTGTATTGTGTTTATTTTGTGTATATTGTGTGTTGTGTGTGAAATAAAGAAAAAAAATTCTGTTTCTGAGAAAATAAAAAGAGTTAAATTTGAGCTTTCGCACCACAACTCCTGCTGTTGCTTTATCACTGCCTCGTTTCCGCAGGAGAAACTGAAGGTGTGTGCTGAAGTGAATGCAGAGGGAATAAACATATGTAGAGATTCAAAAGGATCATAAACACACAGGAAGCTGAGCAGCTGATGTCATGGGGAATGTAAATCCACAACTCATCACAATCTACTGCTCTCACATCACACTCACACTCACACACTCACATCACACTCACACACTCACATCACACTCACATCACACTCACATCACACACTCACATCACACACTCACATCACACTCACACTCACACACTCACATCACACTCACACTCACATCACACTCACATCACACACTCACATCACACTCACATCACACTCACATCACACTCACATCACACTCACATCACATCACACTCACATCACACTCACATCACACTCACATCACACTCACACACTCACATCACACTCACATCACACTCACATCACACACTCACATCACACACTCACATCACACTCACATCACACTCACACTCACACACTCACATCACACTCACACTCACATCACACTCACATCACACTCACATCACACTCACATCACACACTCACACTCATCACACTCACATCACATCACACATTCACACTCACATCACACTCACATCACACTCACATCACACTCACACACTCACATCACACTCACATCACACACACACACACACACACTCACATCACACTCACATCACACTCACACTCACATCACACACATCACACTCACATCACACACTCACATCACACTCACATCACACTCACATCACACACTCACATCACACACTCACACTCACATCACACACTCAAACTCACATCACACTCACAATACACACTCACATCACACTCACATCACACTCACATCACACTCACATCACACACTCACATCACACACTCACACTCACATCACACTCACAATACACACTCACATCACACTCACATCACACTCACACTCACATCACACTCACATCACACTCACACTCACATCACACTCACATCACATCACACTCACATCACACTCACATCACATCACACTCACATCACACACTCACATCACACTCACATCACACTCACATCACACTCACATCACACACTCACATCACACTCACATCACATCACACTCACATCACACTCACATCACATCACACTCACATCACACTCACATCACACTCACATCACACTCACATCACATCACACTCATCACACTCACATCACATCACACTCACATCACACTCACATCACATCACACTCACATCACACTCACATCACACTCACATCACACTCACATCACATCACACTCACATCACATCACACTCACATCACACTCACATCACATCACACTCACATCACACTCACATCACACTCACATCACATCACACTCACATCACATCACACTCACATCACATCACATCACACTCACATCACACTCACATCACACTCACATCACATCACACTCACATCACACTCACACTCACACTCACACACACACTCACATCACACTCACATCACACTCACATCACACTCACATCACATCACTCTCACATCACACTCACATCACATCACATCACACTCACATCACACTCACATCACACTCACACTCACACACTCACATCACATCACATCACACTCACATCACATCACACTCACATCACATCACATCACACTCACATCACACTCACATCACACTCACATCACACTCACATCACATCACACTCATCACATCACATCACACTCACATCACATCACATCACACTCACATCACATCACACTCACATCACACTCACATCACACTCACACTCACATCACACTCACATCACACTCACATCACACACTCACATCACACTCACATCACACTCACATCACACTCACATCACACACTCACATCACAATACACACTCACATCACACTCACAATACACACTCACATCACACTCACATCACACTCACACTCACATCACACTCACATCACACACTCACATCACACTCACATCACACACTCACATCACACTCACATCACACTCACATCACACACTCACATCACACACTCACATCACACACTCACATCACACTCACATCACACACTCACATCACATCACACTCATCACATCACACACACATCACACTCACATCACATCACACTCACATCACACTCACATCACATCACACTCACATCACACTCATCACATCACACTCACATCACACTCACATCACATCACATCACACTCACATCACACTCACATCACATCACATCACACTCACATCACATCACACTCACATCACACACTCACATCACACACTCACATCACACTCACATCACACACACACCACAACACACACACCCAACACTCACATCACACTCACATTACACTCACATCACACTCATCACATCACATCACACTCACATCACACTCACATCACATCACACTCACATCACACTCATCACATCACATCACATCACACTCACATCACACTCACATCACACTCACATCACATCACATCACACTCACATCACACTCATCACATCACATCACACTCACATCACACTCACATCACATCACATCACACTCACATCACACTCATCACATCACATCACACTCACATCACACTCACATCACACTCACATCACACTCACATCACACTCACATCACACACACACACTCACATCACACTCACATCACACTCACATCACACTCACATCACACTCACATCACATCACATCACACTCACATCACACTCATCACATCACATCACATCACACTCACATCACACTCACATCACATCACATCACACTCACATCACATCACATCACACTCACATCACACTCATCACATCACACTCACATCACACTCACATCACACTCACATCACATCACACTCACATCAAATCACATCACACTCACATCACACTCACATCACATCACACTCACATCACACTCACATCACATCACACTCACATCACACTCACATCACATCACATCACATCACACTCACATCACATCACACTCACATCACACTCACATCACATCACATCACATCACACTCACACTCACATCACATCACACTCATCACATCACATCACACTCACATCACACTCACATCACATCACACTCATCACATCACATCACACTCACACTCACATCACATCACATCACATCACATCACATCACATCACATCACATCACACTCACATCACATCACACTCACATCACACTCACATCACATCACATCACATCACACTCACATCACACTCACATCACATCACACTCACATCACACTCACATCACACTCACATCACATCACACTCACATCACATCACACTCATCACATCACATCACACTCACATCACACTCACATCACACTCACATCACACTCACATCACATCACATCACACTCACATCACATCACATCACACTCACATCACACTCACATCACACTCATCACATCACATCACACTCACACTCACACTCACATCACATCACATCACATCACATCACATCACACTCACACTCACATCACACTCACATCACATCACACTCACACTCACATCACATCACATCACATCACATCACACTCACACTCACATCACATCACATCACTCACATCACACTCACATCACACTCACATCACACTCACATCACATCACACTCACATCACATCACATCACATCACACTCATCACATCACATCACATCACATCACATCACACTCATCACATCACACTCACATCACACTCACATCACACTCATCACATCACACTCACATCACACTCACATCACACTCACATCACATCACACTCACATCACACTCACATCACACTCACATCACACACATCACATCACACTCACATCACACTCACATCACATCACACTCACATCACACTCACATCACATCACATCACATCACATCACACTCATCACATCACATCACATCACACTCATCACATCACATCACATCACATCACACTCACATCACATCACACTCACATCACATCACATCACATCACATCACACTCACATCACACTCACATCATATCACATCACATCACACTCACATCACATCACATCACATCACATCACATCACATCACATCACATCACACTCACATCACATCACATCACACTCACATCACATCACATCACATCACATCACATCACATCACACTCATCACATCACATCACACTCACATCACACTCATCACATCACATCACATCACATCACACTCACATCACACTCACATCACATCACATCACACTCACATCACATCACATCACACTCACATCACACTCACATCACACTCACATCACATCACATCACATCACACTCACATCACACTCACATCACACTCACATCACATCACATCACATCACATCACATCACATCACATCACACTCACATCACATCACATCACATCACACTCACATCACACTCACATCACATCACACTCACACTCACATCACATCACATCACATCACACTCACATCACACTCACATCACATCACATCACACTCACATCACACTCACATCACACTCACATCACATCACATCACATCACATCACACTCACACTCACATCACATCACATCACATCACACTCACATCACATCACATCACATCACATCACATCACATCACACTCACATCACACTCACATCACATCACACTCACATCACACTCACATCACATCACATCACATCACACTCACATCACATCACACTCACATCACACTCACATCACATCACATCACATCACATCACATCACACTCACATCACATCACACTCATCACATCACACTCACATCACACTCACATCACACTCACATCACATCACATCACACTCACATCACACTCACATCACATCACATCACATCACACTCACATCACATCACACTCACATCACACTCACATCACATCACATCACATCACATCACACTCACATCACATCACATCACATCACATCACATCACACTCATCACATCACATCACACTCACATCACACTCATCACATCACATCACATCACACTCACATCACACTCACATCACATCACATCACACTCACATCACATCACATCACACTCACATCACATCACATCACACTCACATCACATCACATCACATCACATAACACTCAAACAGGAACCACAGCAGACCTCCACCTTACTGACGTTTTATCCCTGTGATGATTTGTATGACGGGTTTCTCAAAAAAATGGAAAGAAAAAAGAAAGTGAGTAAAAAAGAAATAAGAGAAATTTTGTTGGATTGTCAGAATTGCACAAAAATGTATAAAATGCCTTCTAGCATTCACAAGCAATAAAATTCACTTCCTGTCCATGTTTACTGACCCTCCAGATGCTTCATTATTTAATTCTATTTTGCTATATATGTATATATATTTATAAAAATTTGCATGATCTGTAACGTGTCAGAGTTCAAAATCTCTATGTCAGTGATACAGGAGGATGGCGTATAAGTCGCTGTTGCTAGGTAGCAGGTTGAAATCAGAAAGGTATCTCCACTCTGATGAAATCAAGCGTAATATGATTCACATTCAGATTTCTATCGCTCTGGCTTTATTACAGATGTCACACCCTTCGTCATATCGCAGACGTGTGATGAAAATGGAAATATTCCTGCACTGTCAATCATTTAGACTGGAAACCTGCAGCGGGACGTGTAGCTACATGGACATTCATGCAGAAGGAATCAACAGAAACATACAGATTAACCATAATAATAATAATAATAATAATAATAATAATAATAATAATAATAATAATAATAATAAATCAGAGTAGATATTCAAATAATTTAATGGGATCACTGTTTTTATTATTATGTACAATGTAAAGTTTTTTTTTAAAGTCATTTTTTTTTAGATAAAATATGTCAAATATAGCAACAGACATTAATTTCTAAAAGGCTAACCTTATCTACTAGCTGTAAGCTAAACAAACTAACAAACAAATCCAAACATTTATACTGCTGAAAATGTGCGTGTGTGTGTGTGTGTGAGCTGTGAAGCATCTAGCAGAGTGATATCATTAATGTTAACATTATCATAAACATTTTGATGCATGTCAGGGTTTCTACTCTGTCCACTCTATGTCCACTTTAACCAGTATACTCATACCAGTATATTTATAGCAGTGTACTCACACCAGTATACTCACACCAGTATATTCACACCAGTATATTTATAGCAGTGTACTCAGACCAGTATACTCATATCACTATACTAAGATCAGTGTACGCACACCAGTATACTCACACCAGTATATTTATAGCAGTGTACTCACACCAGTATACTCACACCAGTATATTTATAGCAGTGTACTCACACCAGTATACTCACACCAGTATATTTATAGCAGTGTATGCACACCAGTATACTCACACCAGTATATTTATAGCAGTGTACTCACACCAGTATACTCACACCAGTATATTTATAGCAGTGTACTCACACCAGTATACTCACACCAGTATATTCACACCAGTATATTTATAGCAGTGTACTCAGACCAGTATACTCATATCACTATACTAAGATCAGTGTACGCACACCAGTATACTCACACCAGTATATTTATAGCAGTGTACTCACACCAGTATACTCACACCAGTATACTCACACCAGTATATTTATAGCAGTGTACTCACACCAGTATACTCACACCAGTATACTCACACCAGTATATTTATAGCAGTGTACTCACACCAGTATACTCACACCAGTATATTCACACCAGTATATTTATAGCAGTGTACTCACACCAGTATACTCAGACCAGTATACTCACACCAGTATATTTATAGCAGTGTACTCACACCAGTATACTAAGATCAGAATATTCACACCAGTATACTCATCACTATCACTATACACACACCAGTATACTCACACCAGTATATTCACACCAGTATACTCATATCACTGTACTAAGATCAGTGTACACACACCAGTATACTCACATCAATATACTCATATTACTATACTCAAACCAGTATACTCATCACTATTACTATACTCAAACCAGTATACTCATCACTATTACTATACTCAAACCAGTATACTCATCACTATTACTATACTCAAACCAGTATACTCATCACTATTACTATACTCAAACCAGTATACTAAGAACAGAATACTCACACCAGTATACTCATATCACTATACTGAGATCAGTGTACTCACACCAGTATCTTCAGTATCATCACTATCACTATACTCAAACCAGTATATTCACACCAGTATACTCATATCAGTATACTAAGATCAGTGTACTCACACCAGTATAAAGATGTCAGTGTAGTAATACCAGTGTATTTAGCTCAGTATTCTCACACAGTATACTCACACCAGTATACTAAGAGCAATGTACTTACACCAGTATACTCACACCAGTATACTCAGTGTAGTAATACCAGTGTACTTATCTCAGTGTTCTCCCAGTATAAGGTTATTAATCATTTAAAACAGAATGAAGTTCAGAAACGCTGAAACAGGAAAATATGGAGGTTTTATACTTAATAAAGACTCAGTGTTTCTGTTACAGAGTCACCCAGTGTCCAGTAACTGGAACATCCAAAACCACAGTATACACACAGGACCTCACAGAGAGAGGGGGGGAGAGAGAGAGAGAGAGAGAGAGAGAGAGAGAGAAACAAAGTGAGAGAGACTGAGACAGACAGACAGAGAGAGAGAGACAGAGAGAGACAAAGAGAGAGAGACAGAGACAGACAGACAGAGAGTGAGAGAGAGAGAGAGAGAGAGAGAGAGAGTCAGACAGAGAGAGACAGACAGACAGATAGAGAGAGAGAGATCTGCTATAAAGTGAATTAACACAGAGACTAAAACCAGTGAAATGTCTTAAGCATGACATTGTAGTTGATGTGGAACGGTCAGTGACGCATGACTAAGACTGTAATAATGAGTTATGAGCTCTGACCGTCTGTTCCAGCTGATGATGTGGACAGATTTACAAACTGAAGTCTGATAATCTAAAGCAATAAAAGTGTAGACTGGTGTAAGATGGTGTCCATCAGTAATATGGACATGATGACCAGTGTGACATGGAGGTCACACTCTCTCCCTGATGGACAGGTCACATGATCAGACGCCGTGTCTTTCTGATGGTGTAGACCCTGAGACTGGACTCACCTTAATAACTCTACTTACTCTAACACTCCACTAAAATAAGGACCAGTGTGTTATTTTTTTTGGCACATCTTTCTGTGCTGAATAAAAAAAGAGTCCTGAGTGGCTGCCAAAATGAACAAGAAAGTGTGTGTGTGTGTGTGTGTGTGTGTGGGCAGACAGGATCTAGAACAAAAAAAAAAGTCTCAATCACAACCACCATCATGGCCATGCCGGTTTACGGGCCGATCCCGGGTCAGCTCGCTGCCTCCCGCCTGTTTCACATATAAACATCAAACCATTACAGAGATTTGATCGCAGCTCAGCCTGAAATGGCGGCTCTGACCCTCTCATCTTTTCCTGCAATTATGACGGCCGTCCCACAATTCAGCGGGGCAGGGAAGGCAGCACATGCGGTGCAGAGCCGAAGGGAGGGGACGAGGGCGTCGCCCGCACCGAGATGCCACAAATAGCCAATAACCAGAATAAAAGACAATCAGGGAGCAGAAACACTTCAGCACTCCTACTCGCCTCCTCCTCCTCCTCCTCCTCCTTTATGGATTTTCTTTTTTGTTTATTTTTCACCCTCCTTAGGGAGCCAAAGCAGAAATCTTGTGTGTAAGTGTGTGTGTGTGTGTGTGTGTGTGTACTGACACAGGAAGTCTAAAGCAGCTCCAATAAAGTGGATTTGTCCTTGTTGAAGCACTGAATGCTCAAATTTACTCGAAAGCGACTCGTGAAGCACTTTTCTTTTCTCCTCCAGGCCACTTTATAACCTCTCCTTCATCCCTAAGCAACAGAAATCCCATAGAATTGAAATGTTTTATTGTATAATGCAAAAAAAAAAAAAACCCTCACTGACTGAAAGATTTAGGTGTTTAACTTGTAAACCACATCAACTTGAAAGAAATCAGAATGAAAATCTGAATAAAAACCCATCATCATCATCATCATCATCATCGTCATCACAGAGGAAGTAGGAGAGGAAAAGAACAAGCAGAATGTGTGTGTGTGTGTGTGTGTGTGTGTGTGTGGTAAGAGTTGAAAAACAAAATAAAGTGAAGTAAGAGACAGAATAAAAGTTCTACCATCGTGTCCTGAGTTGTGGAGATGTTCGCTCAGGTCACAGCCGAACGCATTTTCACTTCCTTTCCTTTTGGACTTCTGCTTGGAAGCTTTATTCTTCATCAGGAGCTCAAGGTTTTATCCAGATCAGAAAGAACCAGCGCCGAAGCCGAGAGGAAACACAGAGCCAAGAGGAAAGAAAAGAAAAAAAGAAAAAAGAAAGAAAAAAACAATTCTGGAGCAAAAAAAAAAAAAAGTCACGTCGGCTCACATGGTGTCCGAGAGTCCGGAGTCTGGGAGTGGGAGAGGAATTCTGGAGCTCAGCGGCACCAGGCTGACGTCACTCCCTACATCGGACACTTCTCTCTCTCTCTCTCTCTCTCTCTCTCTCCTCTGTTCAGCCTGAGAGACACAAAAGCTGAGAGAAAAGTAAGTCAGAGACTCGGTGAGTCGGCTTCCTGTAGGCGGTTTTCTCTCCTCGGCCCCTCCTGACCCTCGTCTTTCTCTCCTCTCTACGTCTTCCTCGTCAAACTTTCTTCTCAGATCGACCTCCAGAGCTTCTGGTTTTCTCTCCTCCGTCTCGTCTCTCTTACTCTCGGCTCGTCCATGTTTTACTGCGTCTCACGGTCAAGACACGAGGCTTCAAACTTTTTCTTCTTTCTTCTTTTTTTTTTTCCTCCTGCTCTAGGGAGGGGAGAGAAATTACAGCCTGTGTGTTTTCTCCTACGCTTAACACATTAGTGACCCTCCCTCTCTCATCCCGTCTCTCCTCTCTCCGCTCTTGTCCCCTCGTTCTCCTGCTCCCTTAAGGCTTTTCTTTTTTTGAGGTAGGGTCTGAACAGGAAATCTGCTCTCTGCCTTCCTGAACGCTCCCAGAGTCCACAATTTCCTGTACAGGGCTCTTTGTTTGGAAAACAAAAACAGACAGACAGGGGAGAGAAGGGAAGTGTGGAGGGGGGTGAGAGAGAGAGCGAGCGAGCGAGAGCGAGAGAGTGAAAGAGAGAGAGAGAGAGACAGATGGCCGAAGCACACATGGTTCCCGTTAGTCGCCTTCACTTTACTTATAAATCTGACATTTCCTAAATCACAGTTTCTAAATCCTAAAAGGATTCTGACATGACAGCACCACACACACACACACACACACACACACAGAGTGTGTGAGTTGTCCAGCACCTTAGGATCACACACTAATCATCTAAATGAGACATGAAGACAAACCTCCTGAACACACCCAGGCAGGATTTAACGTGTCTGTGGAACAGATTTATTCTCCGATTTATTTTCCCCATGTGGCAGATTTAAGTCTTGGTTAAAGTTTTAACGGAACTCTGCAGCTGTAGTTACTAATTGTGTCTAATTTAATTTCAGTAAATCAGACAGTAATAAAAGGCGAGCAGCGCAGCGAGTCTCGGGAGAAAGGGATTGATAAAACACCGCTTTATAAAGTCATCACGAAGGAAAGCTCAACTTTTACCACAACTTCCTCTGAGGTCTGGAGGAACCTCTCAAATATCTGTTAGAAACTTTTATACAGAGCAGTTTGATCAGGGCTTCATTTCTTTTAGAAGATAGATAGATAGATAGATAGATAGATAGATAGATAGATAGATAGATAGATAGATAGATAGATAGATAGATAGATAGATAGGCAGACAGACAGACAGGCAGAAAGACAGACAGACAGACAGACAGACAGACAGACAGATAGATAGATAGATAGATAGATAGATAGATAGATAGATAGATAGATAGATAGATAGATAGATAGATACACTATATTGCCAAAAGTATTCGCTCACCCATCCAAATAATCAGAATCAGGTGTTCCAATCACTTCCATGGCCACAGGTGTATAAAATCAAGCACCTAGGCATGCAGACTGTTTTTACAAACATTTGTGAAAGAATGGGTCGCTCTCAGGAGCTCAGTGAATTCCAGCGTGGAACTGTGATAGGATGCCACCTGTGCAACAAATCCAGTCGTGAAATTTCCTCGCTCCTAAATATTCCACAGTCAACTGTCAGCTGTATTATAAGAACGTGGAAGTGTTTGGGAACGACAGCAACTCAGCCACGAAGTGGTAGGCCACGTAAACTGACGGAGCGGGGTCAGCGGATGCTGAGGCGCATAGTGCGAAGAGGTCGCCAACTTTCTGCAGAGTCAATCGCTACAGACCTCCAAACTTCATGTGGCCTTCAGATGAGCTCAAGAACAGTGCGCAGAGAGCTTCATGGAATGGGTTTCCATGGCCGAGCAGCTGCATCCAAGCCATACATCACCAAGTGCAATGCAAAGCGTCGGATGCAGTGGTGTAAAGCACGCCGCCACTGGACTCTAGAGCAGTGGAGACGCGTTCTCTGGAGTGACGAATCGCGCTTCTCCATCTGGCAATCTGATGGACGAGTCTGGGTTTGGCGGTTGCCAGGGGAACGGTACTTGTCTGACTGCATTGTGCCAAGTGTAAAGTTTGGTGGAGGGGGATTATGGTGAGGGGTTGTTTTTCAGGAGCTGGGCTTGGCCCCTTAGTTCCAGTGAAAGGAACTCTGAATGCTTCAGCATACCAAGACATTTTGGACAATTCCATGCTCCCAACTTTGTGGGAACAGTTTGGAGCTGGCCCCTTCCTCTTCCAACATGACTGTGCACCAGTGCACAAAGCAAGGTCCATAAAGACATGGATGACAGAGTCTGGTGTGGATGAACTTGACTGGCCTGCACAGAGTACTGACCTCAACCCGATAGAACACCTTTGGGATGAATTAGAGCGGAGACTGAGAGCCAGGCCTTCTCGTCCAACATCAGTGTGTGACCTCACAAATGCGCTTCTGGAAGAATGGTCAAAAATTCCCATAAACACACTCCTAAACCTTGTGGACAGCCTTCCCAGAAGAGTTGAAGCTGTTATAGCTGCAAAGGGTGGACCGACGTCATATTGAACCCTATGGATTAGGAATGGGATGTCACTTAAGTTCATATGCGAGTCAAGGCAGGTGAGCGAATACTTTTGGCAATATAGTGTAGATAGATAGATAGATAGATAGATAGATAGATAGATAGATAGATAGATAGATAGATAGATAGATAGATAGATAGGCAGGCAGACAGGCAGACAGACAGACAGACAGACAGATAGATAGAGAGAGAGAGAGAGAGAGAGAGAGAGAGAGAGAGAGAAATGATAGTACTTGTAGAGAAAGTCAGACTATGTTAGATGGAATAGTCAGATTTGGGAGTAATCCGACTGTATGGTCACTAAATCACTCGCTCTGTGAGAATGTAAACATTGAACATCTTCACATTAGAACACAAGAGCGTCTGATTTATTCATTAAAAATAAAAGCAGGTTTCAGTTCTAGGGTTAAACACATAATGTAGAACTTTATCACACTATAATCTGAGCAAAGGGGCAGGGTCGGGGGCGGAGCTTCACCCAGCAGCGAGGGTTCGATTTCTCTCTCAGAGCTGAACAATGAGCGGTTGTTGCTCACAGCAGGATGGAGGATGACCTCATCATGTCATACACACACCAGAACATTTCCAGCTTTTCCACACTGATCTGAGAACAGTTCTGATTACTGACCATTAATTACATCATCACAGATCACTCTCTCAGACCTGATGAGGGCTGGACGCAGTCGATAATACACACTCCTCAGATTAATCCGCTTCTATCAGTAACACACTCTGAACTGTACATTACACATTTGTGTTCTGAACTGTTCAGCCATCCTAACACACACACACACACACACTCGGAGCACAACCTCAGAAAGAACTCTTTCACACAGGAGTAAAAACACAGCAGTATTTACAGAGCGTGAGATGAGAAGCGGCTCTTTCGCCAAGCGTCCATCTTCACGTCCAGGCCTCGTGATATGGGCTAAAGGTCACGGGGCACATGATCACATGACAAGCTCAACAAAGGGGGGATTCAGGAACATCAGCAGCCATGTTGGACAGACAGACAGACAGACAGACAGACAGAGTGAAAATAGCATGTGAAGGTCTCGCTTGCCTTTACAGACTTTAGAGACTTCTCCTTTTGAATGCTGGTAGTGCTGAGAAGTGGTTTTTATTGGAAGATCAGAGAAGAGCTTCAGCACTCATCCTGTAGAACCTGTAGAACCTGGAAGTGTAAATAGAGGCAGTAAATAAAAGCGTGAGAGCTTTCGAACCATCCAGCAGCCAGAATGTTAAAGTGCTGGATAAGTTAGAGGTTTAAAGTAAAGATTCAGCAGGTGGTTCATTTGGTGGTGAAGCTCTGGGCTGAAAAACAAAAGACAAACAGAAATGATCTGATTATTGAGACTGTTGTTTATAGCAGTTTTGTGATCCAGTTTTTCTGAGCTACGTGAGGAAATGCTGTGATTGTTAGCGATCGACGAAAACTTTTAAAGGTTTCAGAATTCATGCTTAATGTTTTATGGCCTGTGTGCATCATGCTGCATTTGACTTAGAGGTTAAAACTTGCACTTCCCAACGTTCCTCCAGGAAAAAACATCCCTTTAAGCCAGAATTCCAGCTCGGGAACTCAGGACGATCTCAACTCTGAGTTCAGCAGGCGAGGGTAAACAGGCTGCTTAACAGAAGCAACAGGTTCTATGTCAAATAACATGTCAAATAACATGTAGAGATCATTTTGTCTGACTCTTCTTTTCCAAACTACATTTAATGAATGTTTATAATATTTATTTTTAATTCATATTCACATGATAAATATACACCAGGGTTATATATATAAATATACACAACATGATAAATATACACCAGGGTTATATATATAAATATACACAACATGATAAATACACTATATTGCCAAAAGTATTCGCTCACCCATCCAAATAATCAGAATCAGGTGTTCCAATCACTTCCATGGCCACAGGTGTATAAAATCAAGCACCTAGGCATGCAGACTGTTTTTACAAACATTTGTGAAAGAATGGGTCGCTCTCAGGAGCTCAGTGAATTCCAGCGTGGAACTGTGATAGGATGCCACCTGTGCAACAAATCCAGTCGTGAAATTTCCTCGCTCCTAAATATTCCACAGTCAACTGTCAGCTGTATTATAAGAACGTGGAAGTGTTTGGGAACGACAGCAACTCAGCCACGAAGTGGTAGGCCACGTAAACTGACGGAGCGGGGTCAGCGGATGCTGAGGCGCATAGTGCGAAGAGGTCGCCAACTTTCTGCAGAGTCAATCACTACAGACCTCCAAACTTCATGTGGCCTTCAGATGAGCTCAAGAACAGTGCGCAGAGAGCTTCATGGAATGGGTTTCCATGGCCGAGCAGCTGCATCCAAGCCATACATCACCAAGTGCAATGCAAAGCGTCGGATGCAGTGGTGTAAAGCACGCCGCCACTGGACTCTAGAGCAGTGGAGACGCGTTCTCTGGAGTGACGAATCGCGCTTCTCCATCTGGCAATATTGAACCCTATGGATTAGGAATGAGATGTCACTTAAGTTCATATGCGAGTCAAGGCAGGTGAGCGAATACTTTTGGCAATATAGTGTATACACAACATGATAAATATACACAACATGATAAATATACACCAGGGTTATATATATAAATATACACAACATGATAAATATACACAACATGATATATATATATATATATATATATATATATATATATATATATATATATATATATATATATATATGTATATAAAATTTATATAAAAATTTAAACTTGCATGTTTATTTTCATACACAAACTTCAGGGTGGACAGATGATCTGTCTGGTCAGTAAATGAGCCTGAGATATCCAGTATATTTTGTTTTATTTATGACCAATAACCCGCTGCTGCTTTTTGTTTTAATAAGAACTCGGTGTCCAGTAAAAACCTCCACAGCTTTTTATTAGAAATTCAGCAGAAAAAAGTGAAGCACGTTAGCATTAGCGTTAGCCTCAACAGCAGATCGCTCTGGTGAAGTGCACTAGATTTATTACTCGACTGAATAATGTAAATAACTTTTACAATAACAGTTTTCACACACACCAAGCAATTTGTATAAAATCGAAAAATGACGTTTTTACTGATTAAAAATGACACCACGGGTTTAACAGAGCTGAAGAAACAGCTGTTTATCTGTCTCTCACTGCTGAGGTACAGGTTGTGTTTCAGTGTGTGTGTGTGTGTGTGAGATACACACTCCATTTTACAGCTAAAAGACGCAGAAATGAATAGAAGAGTGTTAATAAGCTGTAATAAAGACTTTACTACAGTCGGGGTGCGGGTTTATTTATGTTTTTTCTTTATATTTATACTGTATGTTGAAGTTATAAACGCATTAATAGTTCTCTGCCGCTAGAGGGCGCTGCGAAGTACCGCAGCGGCGACCCTGCTGCTGAGGAAAACTCCGAGCCTGAGAGGCGCCACCTGCTGGAGGCAAGCTGTAATGAACGACAAAACAAGAAGAAGAAGAACAATAATAATAATAATAATAATAATAATAATAATAATAATAATAATAATGCTTTCTTTTGTAATATTAATTGTAATAACAATTTAATAAAATATAATACAAATAATATATAAAAACATTGTAATATACTATAATAAATAATTTAATATAATAAAAATTGTACATTTCCCATTGGGATGAATAAACTATCTATCTATCTATCTATCTATCTATCTATCTATCTATCTATCTATCTATCTATCTTTAAAACAATCTATTGTTACTTTGTTATATATCATTTATTATATATTTATTATTACACTATTATAATAATTTCAATTTTTAATACATACACTTAGGTAAATTTAGAAAAAAAACTCTTTATAGAAATGATTTATTTAAGTTCCTAAAACCCACCAACACTGCAGCAGAGCACAGAAACTGCTTCTGCGTTTTGTTCTTAAATACAATCAAAATCCAGGAGGAAATAAAATGTATAAAAGCAAATGATCAGTCAAGTTTAACACACACACAGACATTCTGAGAGAAACTCTCAGCAAAACACATAAAATGCCATCGAATGAAATGTTAATGCTTTAAATTCGGCTCTATACCATAAAATTCTCATTTAAAAAATAAAGAATAACGCTGTAAACAACAACAAGGCAAATCTCATGTCCTCTTCCTCAGAGAGCCTCAGCAGCAAAGAATACATAATATACTGTATATATACACACACACACACACACACACACTACATGGATTTATCTAGAAAACTCATTGAACATGCTGAAATTTAAACAAAAACATTTTGATTAATGAGCTGAAATTTACAGGAAATGCGATTTATTTAACCTTCATACTTTTCCTAATGAGTCACAATTACATCCTCACCTTCTTATATAAAAAAAACATCCTATTCTATTTTAAACTGAAGCTGTATAACAGTGTAATAACCGTGTAATACATCATCATCATCATCATCATCATCATCATCATCCAGTCAGCCATCACAGGTCATCAGTCTGTCCATGTCCCTCTGATAAAATTCTTTAGATTCCTATTTATTTCATCTCAATCATACAGATTAAATACCCCCCAAACACCCCCCACCCACCCAAAATGCCCCACTCACCGCTCCCCAGTGCCCTGCTGTGTCCGATCACTTTGTGTCTGTGTCTGATCTACTTTACCCTTCAACACAGTGGAATTAGACGTGCAACATGTTCATGATCCTTCGTGCAATTCTGTATTATAAACATCTCTAAACAAACACACCCCAACCCTGACATCCTGACTTTCTCAGAGAGCACCTTCCTGTTTCTGCTCATCATCATCATCATCATCATATTAACAATTACAGATTATAACATAGTTGTATACAGCGATCAGCGGGGTCCAAGCACTCCATGGTAAACATACCGGTCAGCTCTAGCCACAAGTGAGATAAAAAGAAACCGCAAATGATCATCCTGCTCGAGGTCCTGACATTAAAAACAAGCCTCCCGAGAGGCTCCGAGACTCGAGGCACAGTTCCAGCAGAGGAACCAGGACCCGCTGTGATGTGATGACGTCGCTCTCAGTGTGTGTTTGGACCGTCGATGTCCACCGTGATGTTGATGTCTGGCACAGGTTGCTCTCAGTGTGCTTTTAGTTGGTTTCCGATGTCCACCGTGATGTTAATGTACAGCGCAGGATGCTCCACTGACAGAGTTTTATACGTACACGAGTTCAGACCGTCTTTCCTCCACATCTTCGGCGTCTGACCAAGTAAACGCATCCTGCAGGAAACAAAGAGGTCAGTTAACGCAGACCTGGTCAAATCCTGATCAAAAGGGGTGTGTGTTATCTCTGTAGGAGAGATTCCGGTTGTAAAGTAAACAAGTTTATGTTAATGCCCTCATTCTTAAATTAATACCATACTGTAATTACAGCTCGTACACACACACACACACAAAGATAACCCAAAATAAATATTAAATCTTCTAAAAGATAACAGTAAAAGTTTATGGTGGTTTATGGATCAGTGATATGAAGTAATAAAATGACTAAAAAGGACAGAGGTCAGTTTTGTGGTGTGTGTGTGTGTGTGTGTGTGAGTGAATCGAACGGACCTCAGCGTTGTGTACCGTATGAGAAACTCTAAACAGCATGATGTTACATGATGCTAACGTAATTAAAATAAAAAACCTGCTCCAAAATGCTAATGTTAAATAGTTGCACTGTGCAAAAGTTTTGGCACCCGGTCTGGTGGTTTTCTCTTAACCCTTTAGGGAAAGTGTGATCCATTTGCCGCATGAAGAAGAGAAAGATGAAACATTCCTGACCTGTCCTTATTGACCTCGTTGCCGTTGTCTCTCTTGTGAAACACCATAGTGTAGCGAGCAACATCGGCCTGCGGACGCACGACTTTCATCCCCTGCAGCTGCACGCTGGACAACAATCACATGCAGCGTCAGACACAGAAAGTGTTTTTGTGCTCAAACAGATTTATTTTTCATTTCCTGTTCTGGTTGATTTGAATTTTTCCTCTTTAAATGTTAGGGATGCAGTACAGTCATTAGCATTACGTGAATGCAAAGCAAACAAACATGCTTCTTAAGAATAAAACTGTCTGATTTTTTACTCTTTCGTGCCGTTCGGAGGAAAACGTTTCAGTGTGTCAGCCCACAGATCTGATTTTTCTCATCACGCTCTGAATATTTCCTTCCTGATCTGTTTTTCTTTCCATTCTTCCTCACATCCTGTACATCTGCACTCCATCTCAGAGCGATGACGTCGCTAGCATTAGCACATCTGTCCTGGTATTTATGACATTACACACTAGATTACAGACAACAGCCATGTCACAGCGACGACTGAACTCTAGACTCTCTGATTGATCAGGGGGTGTTGATTAATTCTCTATAACAGCAGTGTGTGTGTGTGTGTGTGTGTGTGTGCGCGTTACCGTAAGCGGAGGTCATCGTCTTCCCCTCCCCAGCCCCAGTAGGTGTTTGGAAATCCGTTCACTTTGGCAAACTGCTCCTTACTCATCGCTGTCACGCCTCCAAAATAACCATTATATCTCAGTCTGCATCACACACACACACACACTGTTTAACAAGGACTGTTTACAGAGACCAAATATTTAATTCTGACACAAGCTGAGCGGATCATTTGCTTATCTTAACAGAAGGTTTAAATCGACGTTAATCAATATTCCTGTAAATATTCTACAATAAACACAATATTCCACAAGATGTGTACACAGTCAGCAGGAGGAGAGACACTCAATACACAAAATACACTCTCCCACTTCACAAAACAAGATATTGGTAGTGGTACGCTACACCTTGTTATGTTACACCTTGCTGCGTTCCGCAGCGGTGCGTTCCACCTTGCTGCGTTCCGCAGCGGTGCGTTCCACCTTGCTGCGTTCCGCAGCGGTGCGTTCCACCTTGCTGCGTTCCGCAGCGGTGCGTTCCGCAGTGGTTTGTTCCACAGCTGTATGTTCCACAGCTGTATGTTGCAGAGACTGAATTGTGTTCATTTGTTTTTTTGCTGTATGTAATGTAATGTTATTCATGTTCACTATAAGATCCTGTGACACAGCGCACTGTTATACAGTGTTTCTATATTCACTGTGTCTCATTTCGGATGCTGCGTCCTCCGGAGATTGCAGTTTGCTGCATACGGCATCAAGAATGTCTTTTTTGAGAAAAGTAACTAATAAAATGGACTATTCCTTGTGAGGTGTGAAATACTGTAGACTAATTTCTTTTTATTTTGCTATTTAACAGTTGATTAATATCTATTGCTGTGGCATCATAATAATGGTATAGTGTGTGTAGTTAATTAAGGCCTAGGTGTGAAATGCACGGCCTGCCACTGCACAGTGGTATGTTCCAGATAATGAATACAGTGTGTTACACAATATGAGCATGAAGTTTCTCAGCATTATTTTCATTTCATTGTCTATCCTCGGGTCACGGGGAGCCTGTGCCTATTTCAGGCGTCATCAGGCATCAAGGCAGGATACACCCTGGACGGTGAGGGATGAGAACAGCGACGGTGAGGGATGAGAACAGCGACGCTCTGCCTGGCTTTACACTCCTCTGGTTCGTACTGTCCCTCCGAAACACCTTTGTTCTCCTCCTCCACCTGCTCCAGAGTCAGAGACGGCCTGAACTCCAATCTCATAGCTCCACCTGCCAACCCATCACAGGGCACAGTGCCAACCCATCACAGGGCACACACACTCACGGAATCACACACTACAGGCAATTTAGAGACTCCAATCAGCCTAGTAGCATGTCTTTGGACTGTGCTCCCGGAGGAAACCCACACGGGGTGGGGTGGAGAACATGCAAACTCCACACACAGTGAGCGGGAGTGAGACTCGAACCCAGGACGCTGGGGTGTGAGGCGAATGTGCTAACCACTAAGCCACTGTGACGTACCTGTAGCCGGTGGAGTTGCGGCCCACAACCAAGTGTTTCGGTTGTTTTGCACAGGTGTAGAGGTTGTGATCGTTTTCGGGGACGAGATCTACGTCGTGAAAGATGAAGCAATCCCAGTTGAAGTTTTTCAGAGCCTCTAGGTAACCGATATTCAACAGCTTTGCCCTGTTAAATGTAGCATCACCAGCCTGGAAGAGGGAGAAACACACACACACACACACGTTCACAAATATTTCACTCAACATCGGCAAACAATGTGTAATATTACTCTTATAGAAAAATACCTGCAAAGTTTGTGACCGCATGAAACATTATCTTTCCTTGTGAAAATTAAGACAGTGAGGCACACAAACACAGCTCTCATCAGGACCTATCATGTGTGTGTGTACCTGGTGGATGATGTAGATGGCGTAGTGGAGCTGCTGCCTCTGCAGGAAGGGGTGGAGATGGTGCAGCAGGTACATCAGGTGTTTCTCTCGGTTTCGGTGAGGGATGAGAACAGCGACGCTCTGCCTGGCTTTACACTCCTCTGGTTCGTACTGTCCCTCCGAAACACCTTTGTTCTCCTCCTCCACCTGCTCCAGAGTCAGAGACGGCCTGAACTCCAATCTCATAGCTCCACCTGCGGAGATAACAGAACTCTCTCTTCACTCTGGTTCCTGTACTGCTTATGTGCTGCTGTTTATTCACCTGCTGTACTGTCTGTCTATCCATCCATCTCTCTGTCCATCCTTCCCTCCCTCTCCATCTGTCTGTATATTTCTATACATCAATCTCCCTTGTCTCTGCATCTCTCTTATTCCCCATCATTCTATCCATCCTTCCATCTCTCTCTCTCTGTCTGTCCATTTATCACCGTCTCTCATCCGTGTCTGTCCATCTGTTTATCCAACCCTTTCCCTCAGTCTCACCATCTCAAACTCTCCCTTTCTATCTGTACAACTTCCTTCCATTTTTGCCTCTGTATATCGATCCATCTCTCACTTCTCTCTTTCTACCTGTCCTTCTATCAGTGTCTCCTTAGCTCTTTCTGTTTATCTCCCTCTGTCTCTTTGCTTATCCACCTCTCTTTCTCTCTCTCTCACTCGCTCGCTCCCTCTGTCTGTCCTTCTCTCTGTTTGTCCCACTCCTTTGGTCTCTCTCTCTCTCTCTCCACCCCATCTGTATTTGTCTGTGTGTTTTATCATCTGTCTTCTTATCTCACCATCATCCATCTCTCTCTCTCTCTTTTCATCTAACAGAAGCGATCAAATTACAGGAAACAAGTTGGTAAAAATCCAACATGCAAACACCTCAGTAAACAAATAGAATGAATGTGCACGCACACACACACACACACACACACACACACACACAGGAGTGTGTACACAGTTAAACTCTGAGGATCTCCACACACCCGAGTGTGATGTACAAACACTTTCACCTGCTCAGGAGACGCGAGATTCAGCACTGAGACGGAAAAATACTGCACAATAGTTTTATTTTAGCCTGTAAAAGTTTTTGGTTTATTTTTTGAACTGAAATATAGTTTTTAATGGCAATTTGAATAATCACAGGCAATGTAAACTGAGCTGTACTGTTAAGGTACCTGAGAATGACCTAAAATCGAAAATGAAAAGCTAATAAAGTTGTTCCGCAATAAAACTCACGGAGCAGTGGTGATTTTTCTGGGCAGAGGTCCTTCGGCATTCTCTCCACGACCGCTTCTCCCTGCTTCATCTCATTCTTTGCCTTAGTCTGCACCTTGGCTGAGGTGGTCACCTGCTCACGCATCTTCATGTGGCTCTCGGATAGGGACGTTATCCACACGATCACACACGCACAGATCACCAGCAGGAGCAGATAATTGGTCCTCCACGTGAGCCTGGAGACGACGGGACACCCGGCCATGGCTGCGTCTCAGAGGGAGCGAGCATGAGAAAGCACACGCTGAACACGTAAACAAGCCCTGTGGAGGAACATCTGCCTCGCTTTCCTCCACAAAACACCTGACCGAGTCAGAGGGGTTGTGGGTTCTGGATCTCTTCACACCTGACTATGATGTCCACATTTCTACCGGGTTTAAACTTTATATAAAACCAGCTTCCTTCAAGACTCAGACTGCTGAAAAGGAAAGCAGATCCAGAAACACAGGTGAAGTTAATCCCTTTTTCGTGCCAACAAGAAATGTTACATTCCACAGATCTATAGAAACAAGATCCTTAAGTATACAAACGGAGCTTTATTTGTGTTCTCCTTGCACCTGGCTGTCCCCCTCGACCCTGTTGTTGATGTAGAAACTAGATTTTCATTTCCTGAACAGAAACATTGAGCAACAACTTCCTCCGTGCTTCTGTTGAAACAGTAACTCTCTATCCATTAACTAGTCAAGATAAAGCCAAATATTTCATTCATTCAAATATTGAAATAACAAGGTTAACTAGTACATTTTTTAAAAATGACAAGTACCTGTGCACGTGCATGAAATAAACAAATAAGCAACCTAGCTAGAAAATGGCGTTACATATACAGTATATATATATATATATATATATATATTTACATACTAAAAAACAACAAAACGCCCTCGAGAACACGCTAGCTAGCTACACGAACCGGCTGGTTAATGAGCTAACTAGCTAATTAAGCACACGGAAGACAAACCTATACAATTTTCTCCAAAGAATTGTCGTTTCTCAAAACGTTACCTGAGGAGACTGATGTTCCCGATAAACGTAACTATTTCCCAACACGTGATATATATTTCTCTTACTCATAAGCCGAGGAAAACCGCCACGATTGGCTGATACTCGCCATCACTCTGAGTCTATTGGATAAAGAGACTGTCTGTCAAACGCAAGTGAGTGGGAGGGGGGGGATCACATAAATCCCGCCTCCGCCATTGAAAACGAGCGAGAGAGCCGATGGGACGTCAGAGCCACGTCGCGTGCACGGCGACAGGAATTCGGACGGGCGCGCGCGCGCACAGCCCCCTTGATACCGGAAAAACAATGGGACTGGAAATTATTTTTGTAAATAGATATAGATTTTGTGGACGAAACAAAATATGAACGCTTTAGGAAAGAAGCTTACAAGCGCAAATTACACACCTGTAGGCTACATATATATTTATCTGTATTTAACACCTCCGACATGATAATCCATCGGGGCACATTAATCAGTCCTGACACAGACAGAACACAGACAATAACCACAATACCTCAAATGTTTTTTAATCATCATTGTTTATCTTGCAGGTTTGGCCTGTCATAAATAAACCAATACAGCACAAAAGTAAAGCTACACCCAAGAGACATTCAGAAGTGAAACTGTCTGGAGTTCTTTGAATTATTCTGTTATCTTCTGGTCAATTTGACCCGGTGTAAAAAGTAATCAAAAATGAGGTATAATTTTATATAAATGAGATTTATAATACCAAATATTTTTTAAAAAAGTGCAAAATATATGTTAATGTGTTGGAAACAAGCTGACTAAAAGGGTGAAACAAAAAAAAAAGGTGATCATACATACCTCTTTTTTTTTTTTATAAGCGGTCAAAACAGACCAGGTCAGTTTGGCACGCGGAGAGAATAAGTGTATAATAAATGGGAGGTAAATACAAGGGTTAAATAAAAGATCAACTAAATCTAGTTTTATATATTGATTGATTTATTTGCTTTTGACATGTTTTATTGACATTTATATTTGGATTGTATATATTGCATTGCATTATCATTATCAAATGATAACCATAAAATAATGAAAAATAGAATTTTTAACTACAGGATTTATAGAAATTGTTACACACACACATGTTTAAACACAATTTTCTTGAGCTGGAAACAACACACAATGCAGATACCAGTATTGCATGCAGATACGAGACACAACTATAAGCATTAGCTTTCGCTGGACATTAATTGTAAAGTGAATGATTCCAGGATCACTCTGAGTTCTCAGTTTTAAGCTTCATGTAACTCAGAAATTCCCAAGGAACAGGGAATAAACTCTCACCCAAACACTGTCTGTTCAGTATGTAGATGGGGTGCCAATACTTTTTGTACAGCGCAACAGATGAGCTGTAGTTGCTAAATGTAGACTTACTAAGTGATCTGCAGTGGGAATTGATAAAACAGCTACTGAGTGTAATCAGTTCTTCACGAATTGATGTTTGGTGATTTTGAAGTTTCGTTTTTTCTAGCCTCCTCAAAAGTGAGTGACAGACTCATCGTGCCACTCTCGAAGCTCACCCTGGGCCTCTGGCTCCGCCTCTGCCCAGTGGGAGTGGCTGCTTCGTTCTCGTTGGTCTTAATGCAGATGGACGAGGATGGCGAGGAGGCGGAGGACCCACCCACGCTGCTGGACCTCTTCCTGAAGGCGGAGCTTTGCCTCAGCGTGGCTTTGGCAGCTGCTTTAAAAGCGTGAGCCGCCGTGCAGGAGCGAACTTCCTCGATGGTGTTCCTGGAGGGCTTGAACAGGATGATGTAGACCTTATTGAAGAAGATGCATGCCAGCAGGCTGAAGCTGGATGCCAGGATGGCGATGATTTCCACAGCAGAGACGTACTTCCCATAGGTGCTGAAGTAGGCGGGGACGAAGGAGATCCAGACGATGAAGAAGATTAGCATGCTGAAGGTGATGAACTTGGCCTCCGTGAAGTTCTCTGGAAGCTTCCGAGACTTGAAGGCGAAGAAGAAGCAGACGGCTGCCAGGAGGCAGGTGTAGCCGAACAGGAAGCCCAGAGCCATATTGGAGCCTTCGTTGCAGGTTATGAAGATGATCTCGTCAATGTCGTAGTTTCTGAAACTCGCTGGTGGAGCATTGTACAGCCACACCACGCAGATCATCACCTGCACGAAGGTGAACAGGAAGACCAACAGAAACTGCAGGTTCAGACCCCACCACTTACGATGGAGGCTGGTGGGAATCTTGGCTTCGAACACCAGAAGAACCCGGTTGGTCTTCACCAGGATGCAGGAGATGCACAAGACAAAGCTGATGCCGAACGCGGGCTGACGCAGGCGACACGTCCAGTCCTGTGGCTCGCCGATGAAGACCAGCGAGCTGGAGAAACAGCAGATTAACGAGAACAGCAGCAGGTAAGAGAGCTCCCGGTTCGAAGCCTTGACTATGGGCGTGTTCCGGAATCGCACAAACACACCCATCACGAAGGACGTCAGGAGAACGCCAAGCACGGCCAGCAGGGACAGAGCGATGCCGAATGGCTCGGACCACGCCAGAAACTCGATCTCCTTCAGGAAACAGGAAGTGTGGTTCCCATTGGACCAGGAATTGTTGGGACATTTGGTACAAACACTGGCATCTGAACAGGAAATAAGAATAAAAACAAACTATAAAACACAATTACTATTCATATCAATTCAGTTATTATTCAGATATCTAATTATTTTAATAAATAATCAATAAAAAAACATGACTAAATTACTATAATTAAACACATAATTATAAGGTATTTAAAAAATAGAAAATGTAGTAAAACAATTTCTAATTAAATATGTTATATAACACTCAGTGTCCACATTATTAGGAACGTGTACACCTGCTCATTCAGGCAGTTCTCTAATCATGCCAATCAGTGTATAATATCATGCAGATACATGCCAAGAGCTTCAGTTAATGTTCACATCAAAAAGACTGGAGAGAAAGTCTGATCTCTGTGACTTCAATCTGATGATCTGTGATCTGCTGGTGTCTGAGTTTTCCTAATAAAGTGGACAGTGAGTGTGTATTATACCCATGTTATTTCACACATATATACAATGTATTATATTAATATTGATATTATATTATAATATCATAATATTCATTCATTCATCTTTTATACCCACTTTATTCCTAATTAGGGTCACAGGGATCTGCCGAAGCCTATCCCAGCACGCATTGGGCAAAAGGCAGGGGTACACCCTGGACAGGTCACCAGTCCATCACAGGGCATCATCATAATATAATATTCATATATTGTATTGCACCTTTATGTTCGCTGTATTCTCCATCAGAGCACTCGGTACACTCAAAGCAGCACGTGGGTTTGCCCTCGATGATGCCCTTCCTGGTGCCAGGCTCACACTCCTCACTGCAGTTCGAAAAGGGCACCTGGGTGAAGACGACAAAGGAAAAAACAAAACAAAACATGACCAATTACTGGCCTCAAGTTATCGTCTGATCACACTGTAATAAAAAGTGTTTTTAATAACAGCTTAATTATTTATATGAATGAATAACTCACGTCTATTATCATGAATATGTTAATACTTGAAAAAACGGATTTATGTGATATAATGTTCCCAGTTTAGGTGAATGTTTAGTTTAGTGAAGTGACTCAATTTTTTAGCTAAATGCTAAACAAATTTGTTTGAAGGGTGGTGTCGGGATTAGAGGGGCTGCTAGATCCGGGGTGAACTCCACGGCTGACTGTCACACTGAAGACATCGCATTCAGAAAAGAACACAACCGATATCATAAAATATATAGAATAAAAATACACTAAGAATAGAGTTACAATAAAAATCTAATTTAACTATGCAAATAGGAAAAGGAATAAAGAAAATAGAAAAATTCATGAACACACATCAGGGGCTGCAGAGTATAGAGGAAAGCAGATGTGTTCAGATAATCTTTTATTACATCAAATCAATCTGCAAATCATATGTTTTCAAGAAAAAGAAGCTAGAATTGTTCTAGACCTCTAAAGGGGTGACTGGTGTAAAAGAAGGCTAAGCGAAGTCACAGTGGGAATCACTGCTTCAGTAAAATACCTCACCTCGGTCAAATATCCATTCCACAGTATTTTAGTTTTGTCTATGGAGAGTTTGGCTCCCTTTTTGCCGCTAACACTGTAGTACCCGACCTCCCTGAACACCACTGAGCCGTCCGCAGGTGAGCGGTGCCAGTTCATGATGGTGTAGTTGGCAGAAAGTTCACTGCTCTCATCGAAGCATACCCTCTCACCCATGCTGTTCTGGAACTTCAGATGCCTCAACTGCTTCAAGACCTGAAAGTTCAAGTTGATTTGTTTACAAGTGTGACAATTACTGAAACTCGAGTGCATCACTATTTGTAGATTATAAAGTAAAGCAGATTACACTTGTTCAAAAACACATCACACTTCATGTACAAAATGCATCTGTTAAAGGAGAAAAATAAACGTTACAGCCCAGAAATCACGGTGTACTTCCTGCTCACTCACCTGCCACGCCTCCACTTTGCGAATATCAGCACAGGATCCGTTAGCGAAGAGTCCTCTCCCGGGCGTACAGGTGAGAATGTCCTGCAGCGCCTCGGCTATGGCGTAAACTGCCACGTAGACGTTATAGGAGATTCTCAGGTGAGTGTAGTCCAGGTATGGTGTCTCGACACTCGTGATGTCCTCCTCGCCCGTGCAGAGCGGCCTGAAGCCTGCGCTGCTGTTCTCGCTGTCCTCCTTCCTCACGCTGTCCACTAGGTAACAGTTAAAGGTCTCTTCCCAAAACTCTCGCACAAACTCATTATGCAGGGATTTTTTCGGATGGACCTGCTGCAGGAATTCCTTGAATCCGGGGATCTGACCCGCTTGGAGTGCGAAGCCGATCGTCCCACCCATGACGTCCAGGTACTCGGGTTTGGCCACGAGGCTGGACAGAGCCCATGCTTCGCTCGCTAACCACACACGGTCCGTGATGTTACGTCTGACCATTTCCTTAACCAGCGGCTCAACGTCAGGCCCGCTAGCAAACACGACGATGACTTTAGCGGTGGAGTTCTGGATCTGGTCCACAATGCGGATTATCTCGGCTTCTTCCAGGTACTGAGAGATCAGCACATTGAGGTTGATGCAGATGTCCCTCTTGAACATCTCGTTCTCGAATTTCTCTATCCCGGGACGGCCATATTCGTCATCCGAGGCGATGGCGATGACCCAGTTCCACTGGAAGTGATCGATGATAGCCGCCATGGCAATGGCCTGGTACTCATCAGTGGGAATCGTCCTCATGAAGGACTTGTACTGGTTCTTGTTGCTCAGAAGACGACTTGAAGAAGCATAGCTGATCTGATGGAGCAGAACGAAAAGCTCAAAAAATGTAACACCTTCTTTTCTTAATTAAAAAAAACGCTCTATACAGAAAAGTCCCCACTCACCTGTGGGATGTAGAAGAGACCGACGAGATCGGCCACGGCCGTAGACACTGCCGATCCTGACGCCCCGACCACGGCGATGGTTGACGGGATGTTCCCGGTGCAGTTACAAAACCCATCCAAGTTCAGCGAGTCAATCTTATTCTGAGCCACGAAGCTCAGTGAAGCCTCCAGGGCTTTGGAGACGGTGTTACAGGTGTCGAATATACTGTACCCCAGAGTGATGTTGGGTAAAAGACTAGAACTGTTGTTGATTTCCTCAATGGCAAAAATCATGGCCTGGAGCCAACGAAACCCACGGAAGTTATACCTGAGAAATCACACAGCACAGAGGAAAGAAGCTGATCATGTTTCTGAAGCTGATCGATCAGAAAGCAGTCTTATTTACAGGACAGAAATCTATTTTTGATCTGTTAAAGTCACAGACATGAAGCTTTTTTCTGTTTAATAAATATATATATGATTGGATATTATATTACATCTCCGATTTCTCCAAGTCTGAGAACATCTCTGTCCAGGTTTATACCACAGAGCTGGAATGTTCCGTACATTTTCAGTATTTTTCTCCACATACCTCACACACTCGGTCGATTCTGGTTTAGCAGCCAAGTCCTGGTCGTTGGAAGCAACTCTGAAGTGTATGGGGAACAAACCCCCCAGCAGAATGTCCCCGGTCTTCTGAGCTCTCTGACGAGGACCGTATGATAAAACTCCACAGTTCAAAGCCAACAGCACCAAGTAGTGCACAGAGACCTCGAAATACAGCCTCATAGTCTCAGAGTTTTGAAAATTTCTTGGCCATAGACGAGGAGAGCAGCAGATCGATTCCCAGGACTCACAAGGAGCCAAACTTTGAATAAAAACTAACTGGCAAATAAATAGGAAGCTTTTTGGTCTCTGAATGAATTCAGGAAAACTGAGGAAAACCTAGAAATGTGATCTAGTAAGGTACAAGACAAAATTGTTGTTGGGATCAAAAACAATAACATGCTATGGCAAAAAAGGGAAAAAATGCTTGGCAGAAACAATAAAAAATATTCTGTACCAAAAAATTCTGAAGTTCAGGGTTTTTTCTTTTGTTCTTTCACCAGGGGTCTATCTGAGGAGCGATGGATCTCTTTGTCCTGTCCTCCGTCAGTCTCATCTTCATCTCTGATGCAGTCTGTGAGCTGAGGGATGCTTTAAATACAGAATGTTCCATGAAGTTATAAGACGCAGGAATTTCAGAACAGCAAGGGTTAACCTAAACCTGTGTATTCCTACAAAAAGAAAAACAACACATGGATGTGAAAATTACATGTTTGACCATCAGGGTGGTCACCTTACATCACTAACTGCATACAACATCAACCAGCATCAGCATTGTTCTCTTTCTCTCCTGATTTATAAATAATCAATCAGTTAATCATTTTATTATCAGAAGCAGCATCAACCAGTACCAACAAACATGACGATAGAATGGATCGATGCATACCTAATTATCAACACACCAACAAACAATAATATATCTGAAGTGACAACAACAGTGGACCTAAAGCAGAACCTTGAGGGACAACATACTCTACTTTTTATCCTTGAAAAGTCTGGTAACAATCAACCCTGCTTTCAAGTGTGTCTATTAAAATATTCTGAACTCAGGACACAACCAGCAGAAACATCAGATAGCTTAAAATAACAATAACGAATAAAAGAACACAAATCCTGGGTTGAATGTGGTGTTAAAAACTCAAACATGAAGGACAATAATCAGCAGTTAGGATGCTGCGGTGCATGTGAATGATTTAAATTATTACGTTATTTCTATGCACCACTGCGAAATGAGCCGAAATGTGGACCACACACACACTTTAAAATCAACCCCCCCCCCAAAAAAAAAAAGGAAAAAAAAAGGGCTGCCTGAGTTAAAAATGAAGAAAATCTGTGGTAAAAAGTGGTTTGTTCCACATCACTGCATCACTGACCTCCTGACTGCGGGTGTCGAGCGCGATGCCGTGGGTCACAGCAGCCTTCCTTCATCTAACTGTGGTGCAATAACGCTCCGACATCACGCTAATTAACCCTGGAAATATGCAGCAGCAGGGCCGAGCTATTCCGCTGCAAAGCCCCGGTCGGTCAATTCCCTGGAAAAAGATGGAGAGCTGATTATACAGTGGGGAAAAGTTTCTCTGCTTCTGAATTAAAAATCATACGCAAATAAATGCAGGATTTTCCCAATACTTCAGCTCAGTTTAGTGCCATAAATACCAGAACAAACAATATTTCATCTATAAAACGACTCCTGTAGGATGAGTTCAAGATCTATAAAAAGCTTTGAAAATTGTGTTATTTTAAACCACATTATGATCGAATCTATAATGATAGTGGTATAGTAAAGGCACAAATTTATATTTCTTAACCTAAATGGACTGAAGATCGATCTAATCCTGAACCATGATTAAATAGTCAAGTTCTAATCTGTTGATCATAAAACAACCTATATCTTTTAAACAGTGCTAACAGATCTTGAAACTTTTACAGCAGAAATACACTGAAAGTTTCATAATTATGCTCAACAGATTATTTATGAATTTTATTTCAGCCTACTGAATTAAATCATCAGGACCAATGTGCGTGAGGAGTAAACATTAGAACAAGGATTAAAATGACGGACTATTTGAGCAAGCCACCTGAAATGTTAAACTGTTTGCAAATTGATTAACACACACACACACCCACAGACAATTAAAATCAAGAGACTGGAAATAAACCTTAAATAAATAATAAATAAAATAAATGAAGTCTTACCCACACCAACATCCATCAAGGGTGAACAGACAAAAAGTAAACCAAATCAGTTTGGAGAAAAAGAAAAATCAGTGGGAAAGAAATTTCATCTCGGCTGCATGCTCATCTCTTTGTGTCTTGACCTGAAGAGAAATTTCTATTGTGTTGAATTAATAGAGCAGGCTGGACGAGTGCATCTCTCCCTCCGTGTGTTAGTGGTACATTAACCAGAGCTGGTCAGGTTATTTCCTCTACATGCTCCTGTTTCACCTCACCATGTTCCTTACACACCTCCCGATCAGAGGACGAGTATAACCTCAACCTCCGAGCCTTTAAACACGACTCGATGTGTGTTCAAAACACATGGTCAAAATTCTGCGTTTTTAGAAAGAAAAGATGAATCTATGACTATGCATGATATGTAAGTTAGGAGGCCAGCATGTCCTCCTTAAACCCTAACCTTGGGTTCTTTTAGAGGTTCTAGCTTCCTAATGGGATTCTACACAGAATTTCTGAGGATTCCTCTCTAGAGACACCAACTAAAATACACTACAGTGTTTAATAGTGCAGTACAATTCCTAAATGACCTTTATTTCAAGTCTATCAGGACTTCAGCAGATTCCACACTTCAGTCTGTGAAAGGATGACCACGAGTGCATCAACAACATGGATAGGTTTTATTATGGGAAGAGAAAATAAATGGAAGAGACAATCATGACATGCTCCAAACAAAAACAAACATCACTTATACAAACTTCATAGACCAAATGATTTTTCCTCCCAAATGAATGCAAAAGAAAAACTGTGAGAGAAAAGCAGTGCTCAGGTGCGAGGACAAGACGCAGAGAGGTTTCTGTTCAGACAACAAACTTGTTCTTGGTGATGGAGTTGCTCTTGGTGGCTGTGTCGGCATGGGCCTGATATCCAATCACAAGCTTTGCTGGAAGCCCGAGACTCTCTTTATACTTCCGGCTAAAAACAAAAGGAAATAAACATTACACAGGAAAACCAATCACCAAAGTTTGGGTCATGTGGTCAGTATCTACACTACAGTAGATCTGTTAGGGCGGCCATCTTGGAGATGTTTCCTCACCAGCTTAATAAAAAGGATGAATTTTTTCACATTACTGAGAAACCACTGAAAAAGATGTGCAAAATCCTGTCCTGTCGAGGTCAAAGCTTAAAATTCCAGCCGTCACTGACACTGGGGACTCCTTCATGTCCCTGTATTGTGCCGTTACCATGGAAATGATTTTCAGTGAGGTCACCTTTATGGTCCGACATTACCCGTGCTACTTTACAGTCGCTCCTGCTTGGATTCTGTGCTACTCTGGACATCACATACCTTCAGCCACACACACGCATCATTTATTTCACCTACACGATAACCTTTCTGAACCGTTTCCGAAGGTCCTGTGTCTGAGCAGCTTTTCTTCACTGGGGATCTGAGGGGATTTTAATACTACACAATGGGCACGAGGTCACATGATGAAGTCCAAGGCCAGATCACATATCCAGGCAGCGCTGGAGTGTGTAAAGTGTCCTACACTCTCGGCTGTGATGGGCAATTAGCTTTGTTAAGGTTGCTAAGCGCAAATCTGTTTTCCATGATCATTATTTACAGCAGAATGAACGGTGAACTGCACACATCTGGCTGAAGCTCAAACCCTAACCTCACAGAAATCCAGGAAACATGTCATGTGTAAAAGCATAAGGGGGAAAAAAGGCATGTGGTGGATATTGTTTTTAAAAAAAAAAAAAAAAAAAAAAGCAGCATTAACGACACTGCACTGTAAATCTGAGGCCGACTGACCCGATGTACGTTACAGCCTCAGCGTTCTCGGTGTTCGTCGTCCAGATGGCGATTTTGTCTCCTTTGGCGCGAACGTTAATGACGGCACCGCACACGTCTCTACTGTAGGGACCGAATCCTTCACCGATGAGACACAACAGCTGCAGGAGGAACAGATTAAACTGAAAAGTCACTATAAAAGGGATAAAATTGTTGGGAACAAGGTTCAGCCTGAATTTGTGGGATTATTTTAGTAGGTATCTGCAGGCAAGCTTCATCATTCACTTCGTACATTTTCACAAAGACAGTTCAGCTTGGACAAGCTAATAAACAACAATGTCTAGATCATTTGGAAGCAATCAACCTAACCAGAACAATATAATCAGAGATATTTGGCTGGTCTGTTCTTAATAAGTTTTATTCATTTTATCTGAGGAGTTTGAATTCTTCAAAAGGTGATGAATTTGATGTCAAGTAAAAATAAATAAATCCTGTGTTAGGATCCATGCTCTACGTTTGAGTCACTCAGCATCCGTCAAAATGTTTCCTAAACTTTTTCGTACATATAAATTTAGTGCGTCCGCGTGTGTAATGTGTCTCAGACCGTTTCCAGCCAAAAGCGGTCGAGCTCTGTGTGTCTCTGCTGTTTAGAGAGTGTAATCAGCCATCGTCCACCACATTTATTGCTCCGGTCCTCCCACATGGGCTCGATTCCGTCCTGCATCGGAAACAGAAGAAGCAAACACATTTTGTTTATGATGTCAAACCACCACAGCACACAGTCTAACAAACCTTCATACCATCTAAAGCACTTTCAATAAAAACCGCCACTTCCATTAATGCTATAAAATCTATCAGGCGTTTTAGTTTTATTCATAATGTTTCGAACCATCTTGCTATACGTTGTTCACCTTGAACACAGAATAGTCGCATCCTGATGAGAGTTTGCTAGCCATCTGAATGTTATGGTACAACCTGCAGAAGAGAAGAAATAAATAAATAAAGGAAAGCTGTGAATTCGGCACCCGCTTCACACTGTGAATTAAAAAGCGTAAGGTTTTCTCTTTACCTCCTCCACGCAGTGTAAACTGAAACCTGACACTGCGTTTAATGCCAGGAACGAGTGCTGGAAACACCCGCGATGGTGCCAGACTGCTGGCGCCAACGTGCCAACTCACTCCTGCCTTATGCTGCTACACCACCTCCGCACGCGGGGACGCGCTCTTGTTGAACATGCAAGTCGAGCACGTGCGATCGCAACACGTGATGAAAGACCTGGTGTATGAAGACTACATCTAAGGCAGCCAACAACGTGATATGATCCGAGAAGGAGCTGGCTCGACGCCAGGATTCAGTTATCAGTGACGTCTGACGAGACACCACTTTGAACAGATCCGTTTTAATTAACCGGCTGAACAGATCAGATGTACAGCTAAATCAAAATTACGCTAGTGGCGTTAGTATTATCAGTCTGTGTGTTGGGTCCTGAGCCAATAACGAATCCATGAAGTACAAATCGTCTATCATGTTCAACTAAGAGAACAAAAGACTCCCAGTGTATCGGTCAGATCTATTGCTAAGTGCTGAATTGATCGTCACTGAACTTGCTCAGAGTAGTTACGCAAATAAACTTCTCAAAAGCCACCATGAAACAGATCCCATAAACCACCGTGAGGTTTGGCTAGAGAAAGAGCCTGCTTAATAAAGAGCTAGGACAAAATACTGTAGAATCTTTAACTAAAAATGTACATCTGTAAGCTGCATTGTTGCTCATCACAAAACCTGGAGTCTAAATTCAGACGGTGATTAAACTAATGCAGCATGTTACACCTGTTAAACAGACGAAGCAGTAACGATCTCAGTTAGGATTAGTTGAGCTTTAATTTATTTAAAATCACTTCAAAAATTGGTTTGATTCACTGCAGTCAACACAGGAACTACTATTAGGGCTGGTTTTGAGCAGTTGGGAGGCCACGTCTCCTTCACCAGGGGACATGGACATCTTTATTATGTTTGAGAGAGAGAGAGAGAGAGAGAGAGAGAGAGAGAGAGAGTTTGTGTGTGTGTGTGTGTGTGTGTGTGTGTGTGTGTGTGTGTGTGTGTGTGTGTAGAGTCAGCTCAGTCAACCATCTACATAGTCTTCAGCAGTCACATCTCTCCATGGGCTGATGGGTATTTAGTTCAGTTGTACTTTCACCACAGTTTGAGAAGGAGATGATGCAGAAGATCTGTTTCTACAGAACACACTTCCTCTATCGACTGCTTTAAACACAATCCTTTGACAGTAAAAGACTTGCAGTCAAATGAATTCTGCTTAAAAAAAAACCTCATCTCCACGTCCACCCCAGAAACCGTGCAAACCTCAGAAGATCTGAGAAAAAAAAAGAAAATGGATTTTGAAAACTAAGACACCTCAAACCTGAAGCCTGCTCCCAACTTACCCCCAGAAATCCTCCACAGTATCAAACTTGGTGATGAGTCTCAAATTATCTTGCCACATTTTGCTTTTATCAGTCTTGTAGAACCATAAGGCCCACCTTGAGGGAAAGAACAGACATTTCTAGATCCACAAAAAGACTTAATTTCACTGAATTTCAATGTATATGAAATACACCACAATCTCAGGACTGTGGAGACATTATCAGTCTCTTGACTAGGTCTAGTTTAACAAACCGGTTTTGTAATGGATGCTTTGCATGCAGCTCTTTCCTCAGAAGTACCACAGCAATCTCTTTTTGCTCAACTATTCTTCTGGGCCGTTTGTCAATCTGTCCAAAGAAGAAAAAATTATATTAACTCCAAAATTAGACAATTAGACTGATATTTTGTCATATTTTATGGCCTGGTTGAACACAAAACGGTCAAAAACATAATGTATTGAGCGTTTTGTGTGTCTAAAGTTGAAATTTAATCACTAAACAGGACTTCAAGAGACTTTTGAGAGCCAAACGCTGACTGAAGCTCACCAGCTGAACAGCACAAGCCGCCATATTGGATCACACGATAGCGCGCGCGCCTGCAAACTGCACCGCCATTCGCCTCAATTTAGGTGTTCGTGACGGATCGCGTCCCAATCCGCATACGGGGGATTAAAATAAAACAGAAGCCATGTTTAGTGTGATTTGTCCGTGCTACGTAGTACGGCACTACGCGATTTGGGAAGTCGCCCACTCGGCTTGTTGTCATGGTGACAGAACTACTTTGCCGCTAGTTAGCTTGTTAATAACCTCAGAAGGCGAGCCGTTTTGAGAAAGCATTAACTTACGTTTAAAATACATTACAGCACAATAAAAATTTTTTATTTAAGCTATATATCATGGCGAAATAGTATTCTGTAGAATTTATTTACATTCAAATGTCACTCATTTGATATGAAGAGCTGTAAAACTGAACTAAATAGCCGGAATATTTTATATATATATATACGTAGTTATGTTATATTTTTTGTCATACGCTAAAATAATATCGTTTTAACGACGATGTTCTGAAGAAAAAATCATTTTTGAACTACGTATTTTGTCACTTTTTCAATCGTCCACAAGGTGGCAGCATTTACACATAATATATTTATTCCACTGGCATACATTAAAAATACTGCTACTATTATTATTATTTTTAATAATAATAATAATAATAAGGTAAAGTAATACTAAGCAACAAGTAAAGTTATATTTTAGATGTATAAATGATATATTTATAAACTCGATTAAAATAAATTGTGTGAATCTCACTGACTGACCATCACAAATAAGTGCTTTATAATTCAACAGCATTTCACATTTCAAACAAGATAAGTAAGATAGCACTCCAGCACAGTATGAGACAGGAACAGTGTAAAGCGATCTCTTCGTCTGCTCGCTGTTGCTGGTTGCACTTTACCTCCTTATCAGCTCTATCCATTTTACAGCTCCTCACATTCCTATAATAAATAATCTATTAGTCTAAAACACTCCCTCCACTTAACAGCCACGGCCTGAACTAATGAGGCACATGGTGTGTGTACGCTTATTAATAATCTGCTTTTAGTCATTTACAGATGTTAGAGAGTGGACACGTGAGCACATGGGCTGTTTACAGAGTGATAATTACTGATGTTTATGGATTTCTAGGTAATTATTGACTCTAAAAAATGATCTGCTCCATCAGTGGTGAAGTTCATTTCTATGTAAATTATTCGCAGGATGTATTTTAGCTTATTATCACCAAACAGTTCAGTCACTGGTCCATGTAAATGATACGGAATAAAACGATTTAAAACACAAAGTTGTACGTCATACGTGTGATGGAAATTTGCCGGGAATAATTTGTTCATAATTTCATTTCAACGCACAGTGACATGACTTTTATTTGCTTTGGAAATCCGTCTGTCCTTTCAGAGATTTTGTCTGAGAGATTCCGGGAGTTACTGAGTGGTGTGCAGACCACAGCATGGTTTTCTGACCTGAACAGAATGAAATATTAAAGGCTTCACACACCTCAGGGGTGTGACGACGTAACGTAACATCACCATGATAAGATAATGAACTGTTCGAATAATAATCTACTAAGCATATAAAACATCACAGAGGCTACTACCTGCTCTGAAAAAGCTGCTAATCGGTCAGCTGAAAAACGTCTTGTGACATCTCACAGAATCTACACTTCAGTCATTTGAATAAAGTGAATTTTATCGTACACCTTCGCCCCTGACCCCCTGACAGGCTAATAAATACACATAAATACATAAATACAAATACTCTAAAATGGTCTAGCCAAGTGGAACAGGAACAGAGAGAGCTTTAATGTAATGATCAACCCACGTGCTTGGAGGAAAATCTGCTCACCAGCAGGAACTCAGGGTTCATCGGTCTGATGAGTAAAGAGGTCATGAACTTTCATTAAAAGAGGCTGAGTGTGAATTCCTTCATGCGGCGAGAAGTTCGACCTTTAATCTATCATCAGAGTTTTTTTTTACAGCTTTGTCTCATTCAGCAAATATCACTCTCTGCCATCTGACAGGTACAGTACTGAACACACACACACACACACACACACACACACATATATATATACCTCAAGATTTATCAGTACACCATGGGGCTGAGTAATTCTGGATTCTGATTGGTCAGAGGATGTGGATTAAGGTTAATATGAATCTCTGATTCGTTATTGTTTCTATCGTAACCACTAATACAAGATGGACGTTCCACTTAAACAGATGGTCTGTAATCGATGATATGACGCAGATCTTTAGTTAACATGTGTGGAAATAAAGGCAGATGTAAAGCTGGAGCTTCAAGCCTCCTCTATCTTCAGGACAGAGGAGTTTACACGTCTTTACAGTTTCTCTGTAAAATGACAAGCTTTAAGGCTGATGAGGGAACCAGTGTTTATAGCTGCTATAAGAGGGAACATGAACAGGAAGTGACTTCCAAATGATATTGTGTTATTAATAAACACAGAGGAAGAGGAAGAGAGCTCATGAGGATTCCATGCTGCACATCACACCATCCGTCACTCAGGATTTCACTGCAGCAGAAGGATTACAGGGTGGTGTATTCCTTACCTGTCAGGAAATAATGAGGAAATAGGAAGCAGGTCTGCAGCGGTGGTTGTTGGTTAAATTAAAGCAGAGCGTTCTCTCTCCCATTATTAAGCCACAATAACGTCATTAGCGTCACGGTACAATTCAGACCAGTTCAGAGCTGGAATTCAAACCTACTGCTCATTTACAGCACACAATAAAGACATTTCTCTGAGGCTGATAATGATCCCGTGATCCAGTTTCCTTATTGCAACATAAACAGATTAATAATTAATGTTTAATAAAGTCAGCTCCACTGTCAGTTTGTCACATCAGCAAAATCTCACTCACCCTCTGAGTTCTGATTAGGACTATTATACAGAGATCCTCTACTGATAACGCTCTGTGTCCACTCAGACACAAGTGTGTACATGTGTTGTAATGACAGTCAGTGAGTTATCGATTAGTTCGGCTGAGAATGAAGAGAACATCTATTCGACATTTAAAGCACATACAGAGGAATAAAATAAGAACAGCTTGCAGAAAACTTCCTTCACTTAAAGAGTTATTCTATACGCTGGTCTCCAGGACCGTGGGGCAACAAAAAACAGTATGCAAGAGTGTGAGACGAGAGCAGGACAAAGAACACACAGAACAGAACAATAAATACACAAGACAATAAATAGTATTGTAAAAAGTATTGTGCAGCTTAGCAGCCGGAATATTATCAGCAGAAATAATAAAAGTGTCTGATGCAGCTGTGTAAAGTGCAGGTGTGCTATGGGGTTGAGTCAGTAGGGTTGAGTCAGTGGGGTTGATTCAGTGGGGTTGATTCACTAGGGTTGAGTTACTAGGGTTAAGTCAGTGGGGTTGAGTTAGTACGGTTGAGTTAGTAGGGTTAAGTCAGTGGGGTTGAGTCAGTAGGATTAAGTCAGTGAGTTTGAGTCAGTGGGGATAAGTCAGTAGGGTTGAGTCAGTAGGGTTAAGCCAGTAGGGTTGAGACAGTAGAGTTAAATCTGTGGGGTTGAGTCAGTGGGGTTGAGTCAGTAGGGTTGAGTTAGTAGGGTTAAGTCAGTGGGGTTGAGTCAGCAGGGTTGAGTCAGTGGGGTTGAATCAGTGGGGTTGAGTCAGTGGAGTTGACAAGCGGGGTTGAGTCAGTGGGGTTGAGTCAATGGGGTTGAGACAGTAGGGTTAAATCTGTGGGGTTGAGTGAGTGGGGTTGAGTCAGTAAGGTTGAGTCAGTAGCCCATGTGAGTGTTGGGAGGCAGCAGGGTATTGAATCTGACTACCTTAGAGAAGAGAATGGTTCAGATGTTTGCTCCTGGATCTTCTGCAGGATAGCAGGAGGGTGAAGACGAGAGGAGGGAGAGGAGCGTGATGATCGATCGCAGTACTGTCAGCTGTGCAGATACAGGACTTGCGGTCAGACGCTGTGAGGTTCCTGACCACACGGTGAGACAGCTGGTCATTTCACTCTCTACCATCCCTCTACAGAAGGAGGTGAGGATGGGAGGGGGAAGCTGGGTCTCTTCAGTCCTCTGCAGGAAGTAGAGGTGCTGCTGGGTCTTTGCCTGGACAGAAAGTGTTGAGTCCAGTGACTCCACTGTAGCAGTGATGATGAACCTCATGTAGTTTGTCCAAATGTTCCTCTACCTCTAATGTAACTTTGATTATAGCAGCAGTAACAGTCCTTCTGTCCCCAGCTTCTCTTTTCTCTGTCTTAGACCGATAAACCAAGTGCCATTTATCATAGAAGAAACTCCTCAGTCCTCAAGAAGACCTACAGCTACAGCTTTACTTCTGACCATTACAAAGCTCTGGACACTAGAGTCTCGTTCCACACATGATACAGAAACATCTCCTCAACATTTTTGTAAAATAATTAGCACGGAGCTACACCTCACTGATACCTTCATTACTGTCAGAGCTGCTGTTCTGGAGAATTAATCAATACCCTCTGACCAATCAGAACCTGGAGAACCTCAACATCCTGATGAAACTGCCCGTTAGCAAGCGTGCAGCAGTTCATGCTAGCTTCTACAGGAGAGTTGCAGAAGACAGCGGTGTGATAAGAGCCATAGAGTCTGAGTGAGATCGCAGTCTGCACTTTATCACTCACCCAGTCTCGATAAGCAGCAATTAAACTGAATTCTCTTTTTCGTTTATGATGCTATTAAAATGGAATTAAAATCCACAGAGATGAAATATGAGAAAGAGTAAAAGTGTGAGATGTTAATAAACCTGTTCAAATTAAATCCACAGAGTCACCGAGTCCATCTGCTGATACACACGGCTGTAGAAGATCTGAACCGTTATCAGGAATAGATATCCCACCTTTGGCTTTCCTATTTTAGTGTGATTTCACACACACACACACACACACTTCAGAATTGAGCATCGGAATACTGTCAGTAGTTTTCTGATCAGTCGTTATAGCCAAGCAGGACAGAGTCCAGGGGTAAGGACTTCAGTAATAATAATAATAATAATAATAATAATAATAATAATAATAATAATAATAATAGCAATGCCATATTTGATCTGCTCAAGACATTATTTCAATTCCTCAGCTCTGTGTGTGTGTGTGTGTGTGTGTGTTAAGCAGAGAACCTTGTCCAGCTTCCCAGAAATCACACATTCCTTCTAAATGTAACAGAATCTATCCAAATCTGCACATGAACATTTTTAAACATGTGAGCTGACAGGAGGGGCCACGGAAGATGGACTGTTGTTGAATCGAGTTGGCACACACACACACACACACACACACACACTTACGCACGCACACTGCCACACCTTCGGACGCAGCCACACTGCACTCTGAGCCTCAGGTAAGAGAACTCACACGCACAGCTTCACTCTTTAATCAGTCTGATTTTTATTCATCGGGTTTTAAAAGATTACATAAAATGAGACAAATTTCAGTAGAATTTAAAGAGTTAAAATATACAGAATCAGAATAAAACAGATTTTTAAACAGAACTGTAAAAACAGGTGAAACAGTAGGAAGTGATGATTCATGAGCAGGAGATAATTTCACATTTATTGTGTGTTATTTCACATTAAGCTTGGAGATGTTGGATTCGGTGAAGTCTGGAGAGATTTATTTCAGTTTTTAAGGTTTAATATAATCGTGTAAATTCATGTAAAAAAAATCTAATCTTTTTTTACGACCTCTAATAGTTTTTTACGACCTCATCAAGTCAAATTCCTCATAAGTGAATCTTCTGATTGTGATCTGGACTCACGTGTGTGTGCGTTTGTGTGTGTGTGTGTGTGTGTGGAGGAAAAAATTGACAGAAATTGAGGTTCCATGTGAATTCGGATCGGATCTGTTGCTGCATGTGACCGATTTGCTCTTTTCGCTTTTTTCTTTTAATTTTTTCATCTAAAACCAAAGTCTGTGAAATATTTTGGCTGGATTTTAACAAAACTACCTTATTACACACATTATACATCATTTTTTAAATTTAGCAACATCTCATAGCATACCATGTGCAGTATCACATCATGTGCAATACCTTCAAGTTCCCTAGCACCTTTTTAGTATTTTAAATACATTTTGTATATATAGAATATTTCATTTAATTTATTTTTCATTTATATTTATTTTTTCCTGTTTAATAAAGTTTTATCTTATTTTATCTCATGTGGAAAGCCATGTTCAGGATGGAATATCTCCAGAAATATTTTTCACAGCCAGTAGAAATTTATAAATTTAGCAGAGATCGAGAACAACAACGTTTCTGTCTGTCTCAACGCTTCAATGTTCAAACTCTGTCTCAGGATTCAGCACAGAAGGCCAGTTCTTTTCTTACAGAATCCTAAATGTGGAAAAAAGCACAGATTTGACATTAATTAATAGACACACAAGTCTGTGATTAAACCAAAAATATTTAACTGGGTTTGTGTCAAAATCTGGCAACCATCAGTATTCGGGATATTCATAACCATCAGACTTTAAACAGTTGTGCTGAAAGTATTAAAAGTAATTAAAGTTAAAAAGAAGAGGTGCCTAAGATTTTTTATCCGATATTAAAAAGTCACATTTACAATTTAATTTTTTAAAATAAATTCATATTCCTGTCATGAACATCTTCACTCATCTCACTGCTTTTAATGACTGATAAATTAAATTTTTTGATTGACCGAATGACAGATGAATTTTTTTCTTTCTCCCAGGATGCCTTGCTCTACACTGCTGTCCTTCCTGAAGGGTCTGTCCCGGGTGAAGCCGTTGGAGCCAGATGGCGAGAGCTCGGAATTCCGCCGCTGCTTGACCACACTAGACCTGGTGGCGCTGGGCGTGGGCAGTACGCTGGGCGCCGGCGTCTACGTGCTCTCGGGCGAGGTCGCACGCACCTCATCTGGCCCCAGCATCATCGTCTCCTTCTTCATCGCCGCCGTGGCGTCCGTGTTCGCCGGGCTGTGTTACGCTGAGTTTGGTGCCCGTGTGCCCAAAACTGGCTCCGCCTATCTGTACAGCTACGTAACTGTGGGTGAAGTCTGGGCCTTCATTACAGGATGGAACCTGCTGCTGTCCTACATCATAGGCAAGAAAACAGAATCTCATCATCCACAGGATTCAGAGCCATAAAAATAATCTTCTTCTTCTTCTTTGGGCTTTTCCCTTCAGGGGTCTCCACAGCGAATCATCTCTCTCCACCTATCCCTTTTCTGCATCCTCAACACTTACACCCACTAGCTTCATATCCTCATTTATTCCATCCATATTCCTCCTCTTTGACCTTCCTCTTTGTCTCCTGCCTGGCAGCTCCATGTCCAACATTCTCCTACCAATATACTCACTCTCCTCTGGACATGTCCAAACCATCTTAATCTGTCCTCCCTAACTTTGTCCCCCAAATGTCCAACATGAGCTGTCCCTCTGATGTACTTGTTCCTAATCCTGTCCAACCGTGTCACTCCCAAAGAGAACCTCAACATCTCCAGCTCTGCTCCCTCCAGCTCTGACTCCTGTCTCTTCCTCAGTGACACTGCCTCTAAACCATACAGCATGGCTGGTCTCACCACTGTCCTGTATCACCTTCCCCTTGATTCTCGCTGATATTTTTCTATCACACAGAACTCCCGACACCTTTCTCCACCCATTCCAACCTGCCTGCACTCGCTTCTTTACCTCTTACAGCCATAAAAATAATATCAATACATTAAGATCTATATTCATTTATGATAAAAGTGGAAATATAAAGCACTAGGAACACACATGGAATACGCACACAGGGAATACATACTATACCTAGAGATGATAGATGCTGGGGAAAATATTACCTTTAGAACATAGAACTCAAAGAAAATAGGGAAAGGTAAAAATGTGGCCTTGGGAGTGTAGCAGTGTAGGAAGATAGGGAAATCTATGACACAGGGAAAATAAGACCCAAGAAATATTACTCTTTGGGAGAATAGAAAAATTTCAGGGAAAGATTTCACTGGGAACATGAGACCCAGATCCTGGAAATGCAGAGAAGGAAAAAATCAGGGAAAATACAGCTTGGAATACCGGGAATATTGGTATCTGAGAACTTTGGGACAATACAGGGAGCTAAAAATAGGAACCTGTGAAGATCAAACCCTTTACATTTTTGCACTTATTTAAACAAAGCTCTCACAGGATCTCACAGGTTCTTGAGATGGGAAAAATCTAGCACCGGGAATATAAATCCATGAGAATATCCTACCCTGAGATCTCCGAATGTAGAATGGTAGAGAAGCAGCAGCCTCATCAGGAATCAGTGAGGAATGATGAGAAATGGACCTGCTGAGTCGATGTCTATCTGAATGTATGACTGTTGTTTGTACGCAGGAACGTCCAGCGTGGCCCGAGCCTGGAGCGGAACGTTCGATGAACTCATCGGGAAAGTCATCGATACTTACCTGAGGGAACACGTAGCTATGAACTTACCTGGACTCGCACCGTACCCAGACTTCTTTGCTGCGGCACTCATTATGCTTCTGGCAGGTGAGGTACACCTTAAAGCAGAGTCCAAAAGTTTGTGTACATGTAGAACCACACAAACAAACAAACAAACAAACAATGATTCCTTTTCTTACAATAAAATTTACACATCTGATGCTGCTCTGTGAATCTAAACCATTAAAAAAATGCAATAAATTTTTGAAAAATCTCTCTTTTTTATTTTTTGTAGATTTTTCCTGATACTTTACCTGTTACAAAATATATCCACATTTCATTTAAATCTTTATTTAGACTGTAAATTGTCCAGAAAGTTGTAAATAAATGATAAATATAACTGCATTTTTAAAAAAAACTAAAAATAAGGATCATTCTCGTCAGTATTTGTACCAGCGATAGTGATAGTCCACTCGCTTGTGTTGTTTTGAATTAAAGTTGTTGCTCCTGAACCTTAATCTTTCTCAGGTATCCTCGCTTTCGGAGTGAAGGAGTCAGCGATCGTCAACAAGATCTTCACCGCCATAAACGTGCTGGTGCTGCTGTTCGTCATCATCTCTGGCTTTATAAAAGGCAACCTTAAAAACTGGCAGCTGACTGAGGAGGACTTCTTCAATTCCTCCACATCTGAGTGAGTTCCTTTATTACCTCAGAGTCATGATTCGAAGAAGGTTAAGGTTCAGGAGAAGCCTCGTTCTCAGAGTCAGGTCCAGGGCAAACATTAGCATCCCAAAGGGGACAAAAAGAAGAAATCATTTCTCATTGATGATGTATTTTTATATATATCTCTGATTTCACAAAGGTTCCTTTATTGTCACTAAGATATAAATATATAAAGAAAACATAAGTCTCTCTTTGCGAATGTGATAAAAATATGATGTAATATCATACAGGTGCTCAAAATTCACCTTTAGAATTGTTTCTAATATTATTTATTGATTTATTCAATACCTTTTGGTTCTGTTAAGTTAAAAATTTCTTCATTCCTTTGAACCTTCCAGGTTTTTATTTATTTATTGCGTCGATAAACTGAAAAATAGAGCTCCAGACACTATGCAGGGGTTTAATTCTTTACAGTGTGTTGTGAATTGAATTAATAAATAATTTCCCAGCTTTGTGTCACATGTCGAAGAGATTTACAGGAGAATCACAGGAAGAGAAAACCAGCAGAAAATCAGCCCAGGTCTGATGTAATGATCTTTTTTAATGTTTTTCATCTCATCATAAAACAGCAACTCGAACAGCACTACCTTGAATTTCGGTGTCGGAGGATTTTTCCCTTTCGGATTTGAAGGAACGTTGGCTGGAGCTGCGACCTGCTTCTACGCTTTTGTAGGGTTCGATTGTATCGCCACGACAGGTCCATCATCTTATTTAACCTCCTTCAGCTTTGGTTGTTTTTTTTTTTGTTTTGTTTTAAATCTGTCATTAGGATGAACTCTTTTGCTAGAAGCTTTAGAAATGTTCAGCTTTCACTTCATCCCTCACACTGGGCTAATGTGGAGGAGAATAAAACCAGTTAGCATCACGCTAGCAGGGTTTCCTCATATCTTTTTCTCTTAGTAGAGTTAAGAATAAAAAACTGAGCAAAAATGAAAAAGGATAATGGAGTAAAGACAATTTTTTTCAGTGGATTAATAATAATATATATTATATTAATATTAATCATACATATATTAAATATCTATAAATATATTAATATATTAAAATTAATATAAATAAATATTTTTATGTTAATGTGATAATGAAATTTGACACTAACTTTGTCTTAAGAAGCAAATTCGTTAGCAAAAGCAACTTCAGAGCACATTTATCACAATGCAATTTTTTTGATAAAAAAGGAAAAAAAGAAAAATATTTTTCTGAGCACTGTACACTGAAGCCCTGAAGCTTAAGTTACAAAATAAAACCTGAGACTGTTTTAAGAAAATAAAAGACATTATTCAGATCCAGATCAGTTCCATGACCTTTATAATTCTGTGAGATTTTTTTAAATTTTATTTTATTTTTTTTATTCAGACTGAAACCGTTTTATTTCCTAACACACTTTCCTTTGTCGTTTGTCACTCTGGATCTGTTTTTTCTTCTACTCAAGGTGAGGAGGTTCGTAACCCTCAGAAGTCCATCCCCATGGGTATTGTGGCGTCGCTCCTCATTTGTTTTTTGGCTTATTTCGGTGTTTCTGCCTCTCTGACGCTCATGATGCCGTACTACAAGCTGAACGTCCTGAGCCCGCTCCCTGACGCCTTCACATACGTGGGCTGGGAGCCGGCCAAGTACGTGGTGTCTGTCGGGTCTCTGTGCGCTCTCTCTACCAGGTACAACAACCTCCAATTATTTATTTTAGAACTTTAAACACAAAAATCTCTGATCTACTCAATATTCACCTCAATATTCACCTCAATATTCACCTCAATATTCACCTCACTATTCACCTCACTATTCACCTCAATATTCACCTCAATATTCACCTCAATATTCACCTCACTATTCACCTCACTATTCACCTCAATATTCACCTCACTATTCACCTCAATATTCACCTCACTATTCACCTCAATATTCACCTCACTATTCACCTCAATATTCACCTCACTATTCACCTCAATATTCACCTCACTATTCACCTCAATATTCACCTCACTATTCACCTCAATATTCACCTCACTATTCACCTCAATATTCACCTCACTATTCACCTCAATATTCACCTCAATATTCACCTCACTATTCACCTCACTATTCACCTCACTATTCACCTCAATATTCACCTCACTATTCACCTCACTATTCACCTCAATATTCACCTCACTATTCACCTCAATATTCACCTCACTATTCACCTCACTATTCACCTCACTATTCACCTCACTATTCACCTCAATATTCACCTCAATATTCACCTCACTATTCACCTCACTATTCACCTCAATATTCACCTCACTATTCACCTCACTATTCACCTCAATATTCACCTCACTATTCACCTCAATATTCACCTCACTATTCACCTCACTATTCACCTCAATATTCACCTCACTATTCACCTCACTATTCACCTCAATATTCACCTCACTATTCACCTCACTATTCACCTCAATATTCACCTCACTATTCACCTCACTATTCACCTCACTATTCACCTCAATATTCACCTCAATATTCACCTCACTATTCACCTCACTATTCACCTCAATATTCACCTCAATATTCACCTCACTATTCACCTCACTATTCACCTCAATATTCACCTCAATATTCACCTCACTATTCACCTCAATATTCACCTCACTATTCACCTCACTATTCACCTCACTATTCACCTCAATATTCACCTCAATATTCACTTCACTATTCACCTCACTATTCACCTCAATATTCACCTCACTATTCACCTCACTATTCACCTCAATATTCACCTCAATATTCACCTCACTATTCACCTCAATATTCACCTCACTATTCACCTCAATATTCACCTCACTATTCACCTCAATATTCACCTCAATATTCACCTCAATATTCACTTCACTATTCACCTCAATATTCACCTCACTATTCACCTCAATATTCACCTCACTATTCACCTCAATATTCACCTCAATATTCACCTCACTATTCACCTCACTATTCACCTCACTATTCACCTCACTATTCACCTCAATATTCACCTCACTATTCACCTCACTATTCACCTCACTATTCACCTCACTATTCACCTCAATATTCACCTCACTATTCACCTCACTATTCACCTCAATATTCACCTCACTATTCACCTCACTATTCACCTCAATATTCACCTCAATATTCACCTCACTATTCACCTCACTATTCACCTCACTATTCACCTCAATATTCACCTCACTATTCACCTCACTATTCACCTCAATATTCACCTCAATATTCACCTCAATATTCACCTCACTATTCACCTCACTATTCACCTCAATATTCACCTCACTATTCACCTCACTATTCACCTCAATATTCACCTCAATATTCACCTCACTATTCACCTCACTATTCACCTCAATATTCACCTCACTATTCACCTCACTATTCACCTCAATATTCACCTCAATATTCACCTCAATATTCACCTCACTATTCACCTCACTATTCACCTCAATATTCACCTCAATATTCACCTCAATATTCACCTCAATATTCACCTCACTATTCACCTCACTATTCACCTCAATATTCACCTCAATATTCACAGAAATTAAGGAGCAAAGGTCCTTCTCATGTGCGTGTGTGTGTTTATGTGTGTGTCTTTGTATGTATCTCTGTGTCTGTCATCATCACTGTGATATAAATACATTTTAAGTGGGTCATTTAGACTCCAAACATAATTAAAAACACAACCCAGTACAGTGTACAGTACACAATTCTCCACATTACCATCTTCTCAAATGATCACCTGAGCTCCTGGAGCAGACTGATAGGGTCTGATGGTTTTAAAGATGAGGGTGAGCATCATAAACTCTTTGGATAATGTGAAAAAAACACATGCAGGAAGAAAAGGAATGGGAATAAATGAAAGATCACGAGTTAAAGATTGACCAGGTTAATGGTTATGGTTCCTAGAACCATTTATTTTTTTTAAAAACGACTCAAAACATGGAGAAGACGAATTTTCAGTGTATTCAGAAACACAGTGAAGTGAAGTTAAAGCTAATAAACTGGACATTTCCTTGTGCTTGATGTTGAATTCTTATCATTTATATCTTTAATAACCAGATAATGTGAATGTACACCAATCAGCCATAACATTATGACCAGTGACCAGGTGAAGTGAATAAGACTGAGTATCTCCTCATCATGGCACCTGTTAGTGGGTGGGATATATTAGACAGCAAGTCAACATTTTGTCCTCAAAGTTGATGTTAGAAGCAGGAAAAATGGACAAGTGTAAGGATTTGAGCGAGTTTGATGAAGGGCCAAGTTGTGATGGCTAGACCACTGGATCAGAGCATCTCCAAAACTGCAGCTCTTGTGGGGTGTTCCCGGTCTGCAGTGGTCAGTATCTATCAAAAGTGGTCCAAGGAAGGAACAGTGGTGAACCGGAGACAGGGTCATGGACGGCCAAGGCTCATTGATGTACATGGGGAGTGAAGGCTGGACCGTGTGATCCGATCCAACAGACGAGCTACTGTTGATCAAACTGCTGAAGAAGTTAATGCTGGTTCTGAGAGAAAGGGGTCAGAATACACAGTGCAGGACGGGTCAGGGCTGTTTTGGCAGGAAGAGGGGGACCAACACAATATCAGGCAGGTGGTCATAATGTTATGCCTGATCGGTGTAAACCTTTTAGTATTTTTTTTCTGATTGTGTAGAAATAAAGGAGAGCCTCAGGGATCGGTGCTTAGTTCAGGTTTTGAGACAAACCAGAGATAACCACAGCAACAGTTGAAACCATTTAACTACCATGGCAACAAGAACAGGAAGTATCTCCATATAAGGAACGTGAAAGGGAAATAGTTTAATCATATACACAATGTTTTGTGGCAGTTTGTTGGGTTCCATGTTCCCCATGCCGCGTGTCCTGTTTGCCATGGCCCGAGACGGACTTCTCTTCAAACCCCTGAGTCGAATGAGTTCCAGGCAGAGTCCCGTCATCGCCACGCTCACTTCAGGACTAGTGGCAGGTAACGTAGCTGAGAAACACGCCACTTTACTACATTTAGCAGTAAAAGGAATGAAGGAAATGAAGTCTGCTGATGTTGCAGTATCATGGCCTTTTAATGCAATCCTCTATGTAAATAGGAAGCTGTTTTTAAGTGTGTGTTGTCTTGCAGCCATCATGGCCCTTATGTTCGACCTGAAAGCTCTGGTGGACATGATGTCTATCGGCACGCTCTTCGCCTACACGCTGGTGGCCATCTGCATCCTCATCCTCAGGTACTATAGATGATCTTTATCCTGCTGCTGTAATATACACTATATAACACTCTCAACACAGTCACTATTTATTTTTCAATATCTGCACATCTCCAAGTGTTTTATTACTTTTATACCCTAGCGAGTTATCACTAATTTTGGCTTCATGTTATAGCAGCTATAAACAGTCACTCCCTCACCAGCCTCATTCTTTTTCACTCAATAAGACATAGCTTAAGATTTCATAAAACTTAAAGTTACAGCTTTATCTGTGACATTTACATGATATTTACCTGTGACATAACCTGTGATATTACGTGATATTTATATGTATACAATTATATCTGTAAGGATTCCTCTGGGTTACATGATATACTTTTACTACTTTAATGAAGATTTCCTGAATTGTGTTTCCACTACATCAGTCTGAAAATTTCATATTATGACAGTGGTGAAAAGATAACAGAAATTATATCTTTGTTTTTTTAACTTTCTAATAAAAAGCCTTGGCCGTTTAGTGAGAGTGTATAGTTGTGTGTCCACACAGATACCAAGGAGATTCAGACGGGTTGAGCGAGAAGGAGAAGTGGAGTATTATACATCCACCATCTTCACCTACAGCCACCAGCTCTAAAGTCATCTCCATACTGACCATCATCATCCGTGAGGCTTCTCTCAACACTACATTCACTCACGACCATATAGTGTTTGTTCATCTGAGTATAGAACAAACAGAAATCAAGTGTTTCACATGTTCTGCATATAGATTTTTTAAAATCCTCAGCAAACCAATAATATATTTACAAAATGACCTCCCATTGTTACAGGACAATAGATTAATAATCTAGATAGTTAGCATTTATCACTTTAATGAGTTAGCATGTATCAGTTCAATCGAAATCACAGTCACAGTGAAAACTATACAGATAAACCTGTCCAGAATGTCAACATTTCCTTCAATTGTGTTGAGAAAAGACTCCGTGCGACACTGTAATGACATGTAGCATCAACCGCTAAATCCACACATCCATAGCTGCCAGTGAACATGGCATCAAAACGTCCTAAGCAGTGAAATAAATGGAAGACAAGATAATGGTGTAGCCCACACCGTACTGTAACTTTGTCATCGCTAGTTGCCAAAAAAAAAAAATTTTTGTTTTAATAGAACAGTTACACTTGTATGAATTCAATGTGTATGTTTTCAATAGCAAGTCTCTTAGTGACACATTGTGTGTGTGTGTGTGTGTGTGTTGCAGTTGTGTTGATAGTGGCTCTGAGTGTGATTCTGACGAAGGGGTTGGAGTCAGGCCTGGTGGGAACGTGGTGGATGATTCTGATCATCTGTATACTGGTGTTGTTATTGCTCACTGCAGTAGTCATCATCTGGAGACAACCACAGAGCAGCACCAAGGCTGCCTTCATGGTGAGACTCTGACCTTCAACCTTCATCACACCCTGCTTACACTTGGCTAAATGCTGAATTGTTCTGGCTGCAGGTTCCTCTCGTGCCGGTGCTTCCCATTCTCAGCACTTTCGTCAACATTTATCTGATGGTTCAGCTGGGAGGAGACACCTGGATCCGATACGCGGTGTGGATGGCGATAGGTAAGTGGAACACTGAGCGCTCGTGTTGCCCGGTGACATCTTATCGTTATATATCTTCATAAATTCACCTCTCCATCCAAGATTCAAGATTCAAGATTCAAGAAGCTTTTATTGTCATTTCAACCACATATAGCTGGCGCAGTACATAGTGAAATGAAACAACGTTTCTCCAGGACCTGGTGCTACATAAACATACAACTACTAGTACAATACAAAACAACAAACAACACCACAGAGCTAGGACAGAAGTTTGTCTTAGCCACGTAAAGTGCACAGTGTGCAGCTAGGTGCAAACAGAGCATAGACAAGACAGTGCAAAAAAGACAATAAATACAATAAAGACAACACAAAAGAACACAGGACACTTAGCGCTGAAAGGAAATAAAAGAACGTGTACTGGAATGTAAGTGAAATAAAATAGATAAAGTGAAATGATGTAGAAAGAAAAGTATTGTGCAAAAATATTGTGCAAAAATACACAGCAGCGGTTGAGGTAGTGCAAATAGAATAAACATAAATATAACTATAGCAGCGGATGACAGGTAGAGGTAGTGCAGTAAGTAATGAACAGTATAAATTGTGTGTGTGCGTCCACACAGTCAAGAGAGAGTGTGTGTATCTGTGTGTGAGAGACAGAGAGTTAATATACAGCTCAGTCCTGAGTGAGAGTGTGTGTGTGTGAGAGTGTAGAACAGTTCAGTCCTGAGTGAGAGTGTGTGTGTGTGTGTGTGTGTGTGTGAGAGAGTGTAGAACAGTTCAGTCCTGAGTGAGTGTGTGTGAGAGTGTAGAACAGTTCAGTCCTGAGTGAGAGTGTGTGTGTGTGAGAGAGTGTAGAACAGTTCAGTCCTGAGTGAGAGTGTGTGTGTGTGAGAGAGTGTAGAACAGTTCAGTCCTGAGTGAGAGTGTGTGTGTGTGAGAGAGTGTAGAACAGTTCAGTCCTGAGTGAGAGTGTGTGTGTGTGAGAGAGTGTAGAACAGTTCAGTCCTGAGTGAGAGTGTGTGTGTGTGAGAGAGTGTAGAACAGTTCAGTCCTGAGTGAGAGTGTGTGTGTGTGAGAGAGTGTAGAACAGTTCAGTCCTGAGTGAGAGTGTGTGTGTGTGAGAGAGTGTAGAACAGTTCAGTCCTGAGTGAGAGTGTGTGTGTGTGAGAGTGTAGAACAGTTCAGTCCTGAGTGAGAGTGTGTGTGTGTGAGAGAGTGTAGAACAGTTCAGTCCTGAGTGAGAGTGTGTGTGTGTGTGTGTGTGTGTGAGAGAGTGTAGAACAGTTCAGTCCTGAGTGAGAGTGTGTGTGTGTGAGAGAGTGTAGAACAGTTCAGTCCTGAGTGAGAGTGTGTGTGAGAGTGTAGAACAGTTCAGTCCCGGGTGTTGAGGAGCCTGATGGCTTGAGGAAAGAAACTGTTACACAGTCTGGTTGTGAGGGCCCGAATGCTCCGGTACCTCTTTCCAGATGGCAGGAGGGTGAAGAGTGTGTGTGAGGGGTGTGTGGGGTCAGCCACAATGCTGTTAGCTTTGCATTTAAACTCCACTCGAATACTAATTACGCTTTGATTTGTTCATGGTTCTAGATGTTGTGCAAATTCATTGGGGTAGGAATCATGCTGCCCCGGAAGGCAGGCTCATTAATGACAGAGTTGCCAGAGCCATCATTTTTACACAAACACATTGGGCTGATTTAGAAACACTCTGTGGTTACCAAGATCTCATTGATTAGCAAAAACTGTGATGTCCAGAAACATTTTTATTAGCGTCAGATCATTGATCTAGGTGTTTTAGCTGAAACATGGCAACCACACCTGCTGTATCAACACAGATGAAATACTGTACTGTTTAAACCTCAACAATGGAGGACCGCATCAACTGCCGATTACAAGGTCACTCTAAAATTTTACTGGACATCAGGTGACATCATAACACTACGTTCACACATACAGTCGTTTTATTGCTGCAAGTCTCCAGTCGCTGGAATAAGAAGTGGTCAGGGTGCATTTGTTCCTGCTCCTGGTTGCCACACTAATAATGTTTATCCAAGGGTGGAGCAACTAACATTCCAAAGCAGATTTATTGTAGCTAAAATGAAATATTCTGAAGGGAGATTTGACATTTGTGTCTAAACTTCAGCTGTGTTTATCTGCATCACATCATATGAGATGAAGGAGAAGCAGAGTGTGCTCTTAGTCTCAGATCACCTGTGCTCTACTGTCCTCACTCCCATTGGTGCACTGAGTTGCTCCGTATTTGCATAAATGTAAATGTCTAGTCGCTAACGCTCCTTGTCCCTCACGTCACCGGAAATCACCAGCTATCAGAGAAAATGACATCACTGCGAGTTGCTGTAGTTGTGAAAGCAGCTTAAGACGGCGGAACAGGAGAAAGAGCTTCAAGACATCATCAATAAGGTTCAGACACAGTAAAGCTACATATCCTCACAATTAGCTAGAATCGTTCCTCAGACCGTTCCCACAGCACATGTGGTCCATGTTTCTCCAGTTCCTGACATTATTTCTTACCTGCAACCTATTCATCTTCTGTTCAATGTCCAAAAACGGAGGAAATACCTCATCTCATCTTCTGTCACATATTCACTACATCCCAGAGCAAACACGCTACATATCTGTGATGACTCTTCTGTGTGTGTATGTGTGTGTTCTCTACAACCTGTAACTGTATTAATCTGCTGTTCAGGTCTGGTGATCTATTTTGGCTACGGTGTTTGGCACAGCGTCCAGAAGAAACGAGACGAATCTCCTCATCACTTCGAGCCCAATACCATCTGCACCCAAGTGGAGGAAGCCAAGAAAGACAACGTCTCTCTACGACAAACCAAGCTCTAAAGTTTCCCCCCGGTCTCCACCCGAGCCTTATTAACGCTGATTCACAATAAAGATATCGAGTTTTACTGGGTTTTGGATGCTGGTGTTCAAATCAGGAGGTTTGCATGTGTTTCAACAGACATGAAATGTTCTAAAGACTTGATCGACTCATCCAGAAAAACATCCTCATAAATATTAGACACATAACAGTTTTATAGACTATGTATTTTTCTCTCCTATATTCTTTAAGGTAATTTAATATTTCAGCTGCTGAATATCATCAGTATTGATATAATGAAGGAATGTGGCCAGATTTGATTATTAGTCCCCTCGGTTTCTGTTCAAGCTATTTTGCTCACGAGAATGTGTAAATATGTTCAAGTTTATTTACTTCTTAGTTCTTTTCAGGAAGGAGATGTTTTCCTAAGATATATATAATCATTTAAGGTCATGTATTTTAATAGTATTTTATTGTAACTATAACTATAAAATAAAATTCATATTTTTCTTCTGTGTTTGTCTCACAGCTCTTATTATTATAGTTATTAATGTTTATAAATCGTATAGTAATAATAATAATAATAATAATAATAATAATAATAATAATAAATTCATAAATTGCTTTAGAGAGCCATATGAATCTGTGTGTGATTAAACTAAAATATTGAACTGAAATTAAAAAATAAATCTCTACCATGCGGGTATATTTAATGCCATAGAGTGTTTATGTTGATGTTCAGTCTCTTAGCTGTACAGTACAGTTTTTATTCCGTCGATTTTTACTGGCCGTCACTTGTCTAGTATCGATATCGGCAGCAGAGTTTTTATCGGCGGTACCGGTAGCGCGGTGTGGATCAGTCCGGATCACTGTGCACAAAAACATGGCGAAGTGAAGAGTTCAGTGGCGTGGATATTAGCAGAGTTATTGCGTGCATCGAAAAAAAGAGGGATTCACCAAATACAATTCGGTACTGTGTTAAAAAAAATCTTATTTTAAAAAAATGTATGCATGTAGTATTTATGGCGACTGTGTGAAACTTCAGTGTTTACAACATGGCCAACATTGGAAATGCTTTGCTTAGCCAGCTAGTTCTGCTTAGCCTAGCCTAGCTTGGATCATTAGCTCTACAAATAACTCCGCGTAACGCAACCTGTTATAACACCTCATAAATCCATTATTCTTTCTCACGGTGATATTCAGAGCAGTTTTATAACATGCATATTTAAAATAAACGCTGGAGTTTTAGACTGATCTGTAAAACAATGTGTGGCGGAATCCCAAACGAGTCGCTAGCCCCTCCACAAGAGCACTACATAGCGAGTGAAGTGAAGGAGTTCTGAACCCTACCTAGGGGACTAGGTGTCTAACAGGGAGTGGATTGGCTTACCTTGGCTCGCGTGCTAGGGTTTTTTCGGTAGCTAACGCTAGCTATTTTGTCTCCCTTAAAATAATTATAAAATTATTTATGAATTCATTTAAATGGCGATAAAGTTGCGCTCCTGATAATAAACGCGAAGGTAAATTAAAAAATCTGAAATATGGAAGCAAAAAACCCCCCATGTTTATGTGTAAGTTTAGCAGCTAGCTGGCTAGTGAACAGTCCGTGTATTAGCGACAACGGCAGAGAGCTGCTTAAAACCCGGAGACGCTTGATGGAATTATAATTATTTAACGACCAAAATGTGAAAATTATTTTTTAAATTAATATACTTTTCAGGGGTTGTGTGCATATAAACTCAGCTTCTGACCTAAATTAGGATGTGCGCGTGTCTAACAACTAACAAAAAAAGAATTGTTGTTGTTGTTGTTGTTTAGATTAAATCGCCGGTACAAGATGTCATTTGTTCAACTAGGCTTCAGCATAGAACGTTATTAGTTATAGTATTGATAATAGAGAATGCTCTTCTTCTCTTTATTTATTTATTCATTTATTTATTTCTTTGTGAATTGTATTGGTTTGTTGATATTTAAACAGCTTGTAATAAATTTTCAACAATGATCACAATACTATCTGTTGCAAAACATAGAAGCAGTATGTGTATCTGTTTATTTATGTGTTTATATTCTTGGTGTATTTATTTATTTTCTCTGTGGTGTTGTGTTTTGTTTGTTTGTTCCTGTAGTGTAAGGTCTGTGAGAGGATTTCCTGTCCACTCCAGCGCAGTGATTTGAAGATGGAGTCTTCGGAAAACGCGTCGGACGCGGCGCCCATGAGCGCTCAGAGCGTGTACTCGGCTCTGGGTCTGAGTTCGGAGGACGTCGAGGCTTTGGCTCAAATCCCCGAGAACGAGATCAGTGTGGAAACGTTACCGTACCTCATCATGCAGCTCAAAGCCAAGCGTGCTGAAAAGGCGGCGGCTGCCGTCGCTGCCACTGCAGCTACCACCGCTACCGACACAGACAATAGTGACAAACCGGAGGCGGAGCCTAAAGAGGCCAATCAGGAAATAGAAACATCAGAAAAAAGAAAAGAGAAACGTGAAAGCCCGCCGCCTTCGAGTTCGTCACGTCACTCGTCCAGCCACGAGCACGAGCATCACGGGAAAGGGGACGGTCACAAGAAAACAGAGCGAGCGAATACGGGAGGAAGGAGAGACTCTAGATCCAGGAAGTTGTCCCGAGAGAGACAGACTGGGGATGGAGTGACACCAGAGGAAAACGAGTTGGATGACAAACCCACGGTTTTCCCACACATCTGTACGCTGTGCAAGACTGAGAGCAACGGCTCCAAGGTAACAGACCAGAAACACACCATTACTGTCTCACACTGAGATCATCAGCAGAGTCGCACTGAACTTTCACAATCAGGGAGACGGATCAGTTTTATACAGTCAGGGATAAACTGTTAGAGTTCACATGGAAGCGTACGTTAATCCGATTTTACACTTTTAGACAATAATCGCTCAGGGTTTGATATTTCGGAACGTTAACAATGCTACGGTTCATACAGGTTCTGTCAGTGTGAGAAGTTTCTCAGTGAGATCTCTGAGTTAGCTCTGCTGTGACGCTCATCTAAACTCCAGCTAAAGAAACGTAAACCTCGCATGCTAACGGAGAGAAAAAACCTCTTTATTACCTGGTGCTAATTGTGGGGAACGTTCGTGTTACTATGTCCTGCATCAGCTGATTTCTGGATGACGCTGGTGGATGACGTGAGCAGCGTGTAGATGTTTTCTTTCGTCCATCTGAGTGATGAGTAATAATCTTAAAATATCGCTGAAGGTCGCAGAATAAAAAAAGGTCTTCAGAGCGGGTTGAAGCTCTAGTGGTGAAGAAGATGAAGTGCAACCACACAGGAACAATTTTATTATGGTCTTTCTGCGCCATGATTTCATTTCTGAACCAAAAGGGGGGGAACAAAGGCACGTTAGGGGGGCATGTCTATAAAAACAGATCTGTATTAATGTGTGTAAGTGTTAGGCATCTGCTAACAATGTGTTCATGGGGAAAAGGTTTTACAGAAAAGAGAGAGAGGGGAAAGGGGGGGAGAGAAAGAAAGTGAGAGAGAGGGGAAAGGGGGGGAGAGAAAGAAAGTGAGAGAGAAGGAGGGGGGATAGGGAGAGAGATAGAGAGAAGGGGGAGAGAGGGAAAGAGAGTGAGAGAGAAAGTGAGGGAGAGGGAGAAAGACAGAGGGAGAGAGAAATAGAGTGAGAGAGAGTGAGAGAAATATAGTGAGAGAGAGGGGGGAGAGAGAGAGAAAGAAATAGTGAGAGAGAGGGGGGACAGAGAGAGAGATGCTTGTTTCTCAGTAAAGTTTAGTTCACGTGTAACTCCAGGGACGTGGAGGTGAGGTTTCACACATGGCCAACACCTGAGTACAGATGTGTGAATATTTACAGTGAAACATCTGTAAGAATGTGTAAAGAATGTTTTAGAGCCTCAGAGATGAGAGGAAGAGTTTGTGTATTGTGTTGATAAACTCCGGACTGGAGAAGTGAATCTGCTTAAAGAAAAAAAAAACAGTTTTCCCAGATTTTACACTATCAGAGAGGTGTGATGGAGTTACAGCTCCGCCCTGAAGCCTGGGTCCTTCTCCTCTAACAGCATGGCACTGCTGTTTTATTCCTCTTACACCACAGCCATGTACCAACAGGTATTATATTTTATATATATATATATTTGGAACAATGCTTTGGGTCATTGTCCTGCTGATACTGGATGGAATCCATGTGACCCTCAACTTTGACAAGGTTTCCAGTACCTGTTCTTGCCACACAGCCCCACAGCATGATAGACCCTCCACCAAATTTCACAGTAGGGAGCAGGTTCTTCTCCTGGAATGCTGTGTTCTTTTTCCACCATGCAAAGCGCCTCTGGTTGTGACCAAATAACTCAATCTTGGTTTCATCTGTTCAGAGGACATTATTCCAAACAATTCTGGCTTGTCCAGATGAGCCTTTGCATACCTTAAACGACTCTGCTTGTTAGCTGTATGCAGAAAAGGCTTTTTCCGCATCACCCTTCCATTGAGTTGTTCCTTGTGAAAAGTTTGCTGGACTGTAGAACGATGTACAATGACACTGTCAGCAGCAAGATGTTCTTGGAGCTCTTTGGAGGTGGTTTGTGGTTTGACCGTGACCATTCTAACCATTCTTCGAACTTTGCCTTTCAGATATCTTTCTTGGTCTGCCACATCTTTCTTTCACAATGACTGTGGCCTTCCATTTCTTAACTATATTTCTAACTGTGGAGACAGAGACTTTAAACCTTTGTGACAACTTTTTGTATCCTTCTAATTTATGTTGATGAATTAGTTTTTAGTTTCATTAGAGTACTAGACTAGTTTTTAGGTCATTAGAGAGTTCTTTTGAGGTTCCCATGTTGCTACCTTTCCATAGAGATGAAGGAAAAGCACAACTACCAATCAGCTACCTTAAATATCTTTATTCATGATTGGTTTCACCTGTTTCTTTTTTCCTTTCTATTGCAATCAGTTAGTATTAAGTATTAAGTGACTACATGTATTCAATCACCACACCAATGAGAGGGTGGCCAGATTTTTGCACAGCCTATTTTCCACTTTCAATTTTATTTTACACAACACAGTACTGCTACACTGAGAATTTCTGTCTGAAAAACATCACATTATTCACTAAAAAAACAATGGCATATCACTACAATCTTTTTTTTGTAGAGAAAGAGCACATTATTATAAGGCCATAGTGGGGTGCCCAAACTTTTGCATAAAACTGTGTATATATATATATATATATATATATATATATGTATGTATGTATGTATGTATGTATGTATGTATGTATGTATATAATATAATTAGACTTACTCTCCACTTTATTAGGAACATTTGTCCAGGAAAACTGGACTGAGACTGAACGTTTTTTTTTTAATCCTTTTATGTGGTGCATCTTTTATGTGTTGAGTCCTGATTGAAAACAGGTAGCTGTAAGTGACTGAGCGCTGTGTGATGATTGGGTCAGATGCATTGATCATGGTTTTAATGGTTTGTGTTAATGGTCTTCTTCTCCAGGCATGGCACAGTCACATCCGGGGAATCCGGCACACCAAAGCACGGAGAGAGTTCATGCTGCTGTAAGTTTCCGTCCTGCTTCAGGACACAGAGCTTTTTCAGGAAAATCAGATCTCACTTCTTTCTTTTATACATGGCAAAGAGTTTATTGTGTATATTAAATTCCCATCATGCCGTTTTCCTGCTGCAGGTCCGGCTCAGCGGAAGACTCGTACTCTTCTCGTCGAGGTTCTCGATCGTCTCTTCCCAGTAAACGCTCTTACAGTTCAGAGCGGAGCACAGGTACATCTCCAGCATTATTATAAACCTGTCTCTTTCTTTCATCTATCTATCTTTCTTTCTCTAGTTTTTTTATTCTGCGCACTGTTCTTCCTTTTAAATTTCTTTTTATTTTTTATTTTCATTCTTTTTCCATCTTGTTTTTCCTCGATACAGGTTTATCTTTGTATCTGGCATTAATGAATGTTGTGTGTGTGTTTAGGAGACCTGTCTTCACCTTCTGGAGATCGTTTTTTTCATCCTCCTAAGGTACACGATGATGATGGTGATGATGATTTCTGTGTGTTTTTGTTGATGCTCTTGAGTCTGACTCTCTGACTCTCTGCTCCATGATGATGAACTTTAGCCCTTCACGAAAGTGGTGGTGGCCAAGTATCCGATGGGCAGCATGGCTGTGGCAGACATGTTGGCACTGGGAAAACCTTTTGGAACCATAGTGAAGCATCTCATCTTCCCTTTTAAGGTAATAACACAAGAATAAATAATTTTATACAGTAAAAAAATGCAGCGTGTCGATGTGTTTCTGTTCACATTTCTGCTTTCCTCGCTCCTCGACACTAACAAACAAAGCCATTTCTATAATCAGTCTTTCTTGTGTTTCAGGGATTTCTGGAGTTCAGCTCTCATGCAGAAGCGAAGAACATGGTCACTCACTATCAGACTAAACCCGCCTTCATTAAGGGTCAGCGCATCAGTCTTTGTTTATCTCCGACCGTCGAGGTCATACACGTACGTACATCATACACAGAGTGCTCCAAGGAACATCATTAACTTAATACACTGACAACAATTCTTACTCAGATTGTAGCTTTCTGATGCTTAACAGCATAACATTATGACCACTGAGAGATGAAGTCAATAAGACTGAGTATCTCCTCATCATGGCACCTGTTAGTGGGTGGGATATATTAGGCAGCAAGTCAACATTTTGTCCTCAAAGTTGATGTTAGAAGCAGGAAAAATGGACAAGTGTAAGGATTTGAGCGAGTTTGATGAGCAAGGGCCAAATTGTGATGCTAGACCACTGGATCAGAGCATCTCCAAAACTGCAGCTCTTGTGGGGTGTTCCCGGTCTGCAGTGGTCAGTATCTATCAAAATTATCCTGTAAGTTGTGAGGTGGGGCCCTCAAATTACAGGACTTGAAGCAGCTTCTGCTAACATCTTGGTGCCAGATACCACAGCACACCTTCAGGGATCTAGTGGAGTCCATCATACCTCGAAGGGTCAGGGCTGTTTTGGCAGCAAAAGGGGGACCAACACAATATTAGGCAGGTGGTCATAATGTTATGCCTGATCAGAAACTTGGATTTTTATCAGAAATTATGGAAAAAAAGACAAAAGTATTTGCCAGAGAAAAACAAATGAAAAACATGTTTTATCATTTTGGTTTTATTTTAAATAAATGATTTATATTTTTAATAAATATCTGTTTTCCATAATGGTGTTGTCTTGATAATACTGTAAACTGTGTTTTAAAAACATAAGTTATTTAGAAACTTAAAATAAAAGTTGTATAAGAGTGTGTACATGATTTATTATCATTAATGTTATCATTCATGTCCTGATTGGTGTGTGTGTGTGTGTGTGTGTGTGTGTGTGTGTGTGCATGCAACAGCCTCCAGAGGCATATGAGCCAGCATCGAAGCGCTCTAAGTCGTCCCCTCAGTCAGTGGTGTGTTTTTCACGTCTGCCTCCGGGGAAAGAGGCAGAGGAGAAGGTGCTGGACCTGGCAGCTTTATTCGGGGATGTGCGCTGTTCCAAATTCACTGAAGACAAGGTACAGAGTCTCAACACTTCACTTCACAGGGTTCAGGACTGTATAAAACATGTTCCACTTTATTTTTTGGACAGTTTTGTTACGGATGTTTATGTCCAGTCTCTCATAACACTAATCCTGACAGGATTCAGCTGAATTAACAAAAGTTTCCTTTTGGTGTGTGTGTGTGTGTTAGGCTCTGATAGAGATGGTGGATTGGCGTGATGCGGACATCATGGTGAAATATTATCACTCCAACCCTCTGAGAATTCAAGACAAGAGCATCAAGGTGTCCATGTCCTCCAGATCAAATTTACGGTAAGAAGCACGCGGATCTTCAGAACCATGACCGCCTTTAATGGAAATCTTCCAGAAGTAAGTAACATTAGGTGTTACAGAGAAGAATGGAGCAAGGTCCAAATGAAAAGCTTGCAGGAGATATCAGGGAGCATCTCTCTGCTGTATTTGATCCACTGTGGTAATAAAGCCTCGAGTGTGTGAGTTTAACGTAAAGCTGCGATCGGGACGCTGTATTGTGTGAATGTTGTGCAGTAACAGAAGGAGGAGCTGATACACCTGGGTGTGTTGATGGAAACATTTATAGCAACATTATTATTTTGTCCTGACACAGAACATAAATGTTTTTGCTTCTCTTTTCTGTGTTCATTATGATCATTGTTTTGTGTCAATCAATTCCAGAGAGAGCAGTCTCGAGCGTTCTTCCTCCAAAAAGTCTGACTCCAGCAAGAGCCACAGCAGCAGACAGAAAAGCGAGCCGTCTTCCTCCAAGAGCACGTCTCAGTCCAGCAGCAAGGACAAGGAGAAGACCGACGAGAAGGAGAAAGAAGGAGAGAAAAAAGAGGAGAAGGAGGAAGAGAAGAAAGAAGGTGAGGAGATAGAGATGAAGGAGGAAGAGGTGGTGAATGAGGAAGGTATTCAAGTGGAGGAAGAAGCCAGCCTAGTAGACAAAGGTGGAGTGGAGGTTATTGCCACGGGAACAGAAGAAGTCCAAGAGAAGGAGGAAGAGGAGGAGGTGGAGAAGAAAGGAGTGGAGGAGGTTGATGCTGAGGAAGAGAGGAAAGAGGAAGAGGAGCAAGCTCAAGAGGAAAAGGATGAGAGTAAAGGAGAGCGAGGATCAGAGGAGGACGTGGAGGAACAGGTTTGTTCATAACACTAACTAATCCTGAAGGGGTGTGGCTTGGTGAAGGAGCTGTGGCCTATGTATTGGTTAGTCACAGTGAAATAGGCTTGGCCTCTGTTTCTCATCATGAAGGAGGCGTGGCTTCTGTGTCTTAATGAAGTAGGTGTGGTCTTTGCATCTGTCACGCTCACTGAAAGTGGGCGTGGCCTATATGTGTCACTACCCCACATAAATACAGATGAAATAAGATACAGAAGTCTTTGTTGTTTCATTGAAATTAAATACGATTATAAATTACAATTTTTGTGTGTTTGTTTGTTTTTCACATTTAATGTGTAGAGGAGAAAAACTGTGTGTGTGTGTGTTTCCTTTCTCTGCTCTGTAGGACGATCTGGAGGACATGGATTTCCCAGAGAACATGGACGACTTTGTGACTCTGGACGAGCTGGACACCACAGCCGGAGACTCGTTAGGTAGAAGCTGCTTTCAGTTCAGCTACAGTACACACATTCTCGTCCACTTCCCCTCATCACTCCTGAGTGTGTGTTAACAACGTCTCATTAGTGTGATGTCACTGCTGTGAGAAGATGTTGATGTCATCTACATCATCTAAATTCTGCATCATCTAAATTTAATCAGAATAAATTCACCAAGTGGAAGAAATGAAGGAAGGTCTATGAGGATGCAGTTATGTGGTGTGTGTGTGTGTGTGTGTGTGTGTGTGTGTAATTGTTCTGTAGATTATTATTAATTTATTTGTTTATTTTTTTTCCTCCAGATTCCTCAGAAACTCAGGTAAGTATTAAAATCACCACAATATCCAAAATCCAGGAATTTACTGTTTTAAAGCCCGTTACAACAACTTTTGTAATGTTATATATATATATTATTACTAACTTCTAATCATTAAAAAAAAAATGCAGTGTGTTAAAAATATATCACATTGATAAATAGGTACAACTAAAATACACAGATCAGTAACTTTACATATGTGTATGTGATTAACGTATAAACCTGAGACAATAAAATAGCATAGTTAAACTATACACTTTACTCCTGTGTGTGTGTGTGTGTGTGTGTGTGTGTGTGTGTGTGCGTGTGCGCACGCAGGAGGGTAAGGTGGTGGTTGTCAGACCCATCAGGAATGAGTTTAAAGAGACTCGGAAGAAGGCCATGAGAGAAGCTCTGTTCAAGATGGCCGCTCCGTTCGGTGAAGTGGTCAACTTTGCCATCTCCTACTACAGACATGAGGTGTGTGTGTGTGATTTAAGTCCAATAAGTTACAGCAGTATAAAGCAGAAGTGTGACCTAATGGCATTAGTAGAGTATTATTAACAGGACCAGTACATGTGGCGTCACACATTCTAGCAGATCCGTAACAGAGGATTTCTTCAATAACTAAAGTTCTCTCCTCCCGATTGTGCCCTGTTTGACCTCTGTGTTTGTTCCTTAGGCTCTGATTGAACTGGAATCGGTGGAGAAAGCTCATGAGATGGTGAATTTCTACAAAAGCAGTAAGAGGTCCAAGCTGTGTGGGAGACCCGTGTCTGTGTCGCTGTGTCAGGCCTTCAACACCATCGAGGTTACTGCTGTGTCCTTCATCATACAGCATGCATTATTATTTTATATCATGTATGGAGTGCTGTAAATGTGTGTGTGTGTGTAGGGTCCCAGTGGGAGAACGTTGTTTATCAGCATGCTCCCTCCTTTCAAGTATTCAGACAAGTCCCTCCTCAGACTCGCATGGCCTTTTGGGAAAATCACCGCCTATTGCTTCAACAGGGTGTACGGAACGGTATGTAATGTACATACACACACCTCATTATAGACACTGATCAGGCATAACATTATGACCACCTGCCTAATATTGTATTGCTCCCCCTTTTGCTGCCAAAACAGCCCTGACCGTCCTGCACTGTGAATTCTGACCCCTTTCTATCAGAACCAGCATTAACTTCTTCAGCAGTTTGATCAACAGTAGCTCGTCTGTTGGATCGGATCACACGGTCCAGCCTTCACTCCCCACGTGCATCAGTGAGCCTTGATCGTCCATGACCCTGTCTCCGGGTCACCACTGTTCCTTCCTTGGACCACTTTTGATAGATACTGACCACTGCAGACCGGGAACACCCCACAAGAGCTGCAGTTTTGGAGATGCTCTGATCCAGTGGTCTAGCCTTCACAATTTGGCCCTTCATCAAACTCGCTCAAATCCTTACGCTTGTCCATTTTTCCTGCTTCTAACATCAACTTTGAGGACAAAATGTTGACTTGCTGCCTAATATATCCCACCCACTAACAGGTGCCATGATGAGGAGATACTCAGTCTGATTCATTTCACCGGTCACTGCTCAGAGTGTTATAGCTGATCGGTGTACAGTCCACTCATGGCTTAGTGTTGTGTCCGTACAGAGCTAAAGAGTGTTCTTCTGTTGTAAAACTACAGCAAAGGCTTATCAGAGATCTTAAAGCTCAACATTTTCTCTCTCTCAGTGTTATATCCAAATGGAGACGGTGGAAGCAGCAGAGAAAATGATTCAGAGGTACCTTCCATGGCCTCTTAAATTCTACGGCAGTCCACTAAAGATCACTAAGTGCAGGAAAGGAGACTCTCTGATCCCCTGGTGAGTTTTAGAATGTCCATCTGTGTTCATTAACTGTCCTCCACTAAGTGTCCTGCTTTCTTTACACCTAAAGTCAATTCATCACCTCTCTGTGTGATACCTGAGGGCATCATGTGCTCTAGGATTCATCATCATCAACGTAATAAAGCATGAATACACAGAAATAAAAAGTTTAGTTTCAGAGAACATCCTGCCTTATTTCTTAAACAAAACGTTGAATAGTTTTTAAAAAAACTCTTTTATCTAGATGCAATAAGTAGAGCATGTGACTGTCCTGAGGTTTCTGTCAGCGTCCACTTTTATAAGGCAAATTTATACAGTTCTTCATTAAGAGGAAAAGAATAAATCTCTTAAATGAGGAAAGAAATTTCATAATCATGCTGTTATGGAAAAATACACAATTATTTATCATTTTCTAATCATTAAAAAGGGAAACGTACTAAGAGGTTTCACTGTGACATGAAGCCAATGTCTGTCTGTTTCTCAGGACATTAGCGGATAAGTTTGAGCGGTGGTACGAGCCGAAACTGGGGAGAAACGTAGAGGAGAGGAGAGAGAACGGCCAGACGGTCAAAAACAGCAGCGGGGAGGTAAAGTCCAAAATTTTTTAATACAAAATTATTAATGTACTGATTTTAAGTGCTTTAAGGCTTTGGAGTATAACTAGTGCTCTGTGTGTGTGTGTGTGTGTGTGTGTGTGTGTGTGTGTGTGTGTGTGTGTGTGCGCGCAGGACCGCCAGAGTCCTGTTTCCAGCTCTGAAGGTGTCTGTGGAGATCCTGCAGGAGAGGGTGAAGAGTCAGAGGAAGAGGAGAAAGACCAGACCCCTCTTGGACCCTACCAACCCGACACCCCTGTGGGTAAGAAAGAGACACTTGATGGATGAACCTCCACACCAGGTCTTCATGGAGCTGCTGTGTGCACAGGGACAATGACAGGCTGGAACAGGGTTTGGGAATCTTCAATCTAGTGAAGGGAAACTGTAACACTCCACACACACAGAGCAATCAGTACAACTGTGTGCTTCAGAGATTGGGGAAGAAGGTCAGTGATGATGGGGGAGATGATCAGGGGACCATATAGTGTATTTATCAGTGAACAGGAAGGATGGTCTTTACAGAGATTTAACAGTGAACATGTCCAGCTATTGACCCGTCACTGCAGTGTAGTGATCAAACATTTAGAGGAACAAATAGGAATAATCTTTGGAGGTAATATTTGCAGTACAGAACAAACAGGACAGAGATTTAATACACTGGGTTTCTGTAACAAGACTTTAGCACTGACCCAGGCTGAGATTTTATTCTCACACATGCCGCAGTGTGATGTCTGACCGCCTTCCAGTGGGATTCCCTGTTAAATTCCCATCGTCTTTCAGCTTCTTCCGTCAATAATCCGATTTCATTCTCTCTCGACTTTTCATTTCTTCACAGTAATCAAATTTCAGACGTTTCCCCTCCATCATCACTGACTTCCAGCTTCGTTTCCCATCACAGCATCTCACGGCGTCTCACTGAAATCCCTAATCACGGCTAAATCATTGTTTCCTCTGTTCAGGTATCAGCTACGTCGTCCCCAAGAGCGGCTTCTTCTGCAAGCTCTGTAACGTTTTCTACACGGATGAGAAAAAGGCCAAATCGGATCACTGCAGCAGCCTGGAACATTACAACATGCTGAAGGTGAGTAACCTGCTCCTCCTATTCCTCACCACCACTACCCTGAGTGTCACGGAGCCCAGGCTTGACCCCTGACCTTCCTGTGTTTAAATCGCATTTGCAGAAGAAGCGTGGAGAGGTGATGGAGGAGGAACAGACAGATGAACAGACAGAAGGATGAACGAATGAAAGCCGGAGATCAGAGAGCTGATTTCACTGCAGTTCATGATTTTTTTTTATTTTGTAAAACTTTAAAAAAAAAAAAAAAAAAGGAAAAAAACCCTAGGAAAACATTCCAGCCTCTGTGTTTCCGTGTTTTTGTTATATATACTTTGTTCTTTTGTTTTATTTGACAAACAATGAGAGAGAAATGTTCATCAGATTATCAAACTCAAATCAGTAGAAACCATTGTTACCGGTGGGGTGTGTGTGTGTGTGAGAGCAGATTAGGGCTTACACTCATCATGGCTTCTTATCAAATAAACAAACGTCTGTTTAAACAAAAGCTTGGTTTTGTTTCCCTTTTATTCACTCCATCTTGGAGTATTCTCTCCAGTCCCTTTACCTCCAAAACTACATGTGCTAATATTATAAGAACATTTCATTCTTCAAGATATCAATTAATCTGTGTTTATTATTTGTGAATTTTTCAAGTGATTAAACAATTGAGGCAAGTCCAATTCTAGACACAGATAGGCAAAGAAAAGTGTGTGTGTGTGTGTGTGTGTGTTGAATAGCGCCATCTTGAGTCCACACAGCTGCATGCAGTACAAAAACAGGACAGCTGTAGGAATTCAAACAGATTTATTGACCTCTCACAAAGTGTTTAAACTCGTACAGTGATGGACAGCAATCTTCTAATTACCGATTAATTACACACAATGCAATCCTATATTAATGTGTTAGTTTTTAATTACACAGGATCTCACACTGTATCAGCTGATATCGGTCTGTGTCGCTGCAGATCTTAGCACATTTTCAGCTGCAGCGACTGCTGTATTTTATTTATTATTTTAATGCAAAATCGTCATTTTTTGCCTGCAAGTCTGTCAGTATCTGTACACGTTTGCCTTTTACACACTTTTCACAACACAAACTTGTTAAAGCATGGGAAACCGGTGCATACCTACTGCAACAACATTACACACTGCTTTGTTTAATACTGTAAAACTGCACAATCATTTCAAACTAATTCATTTATCTTTCCTTACATTTCTTTAAAAAAAAAGAAAAAAAAAAGACAAACACGCAGTTTGAGAAAAATGAAATATTTTCATCTGACTCTTGGGAAACTATTTAGGGGGAAAATAAAAAAAATCAACTCAATCAAGTGCACATGAAAACTGTGAAAACTGATGCTATACATATATATATATATATATATATACACACACTATATAGCCTAAACATTTTGGGACACCCCTCCAGATCATTGAGTTCAGGTGTTGTTTTTTAAGGGGTCAGGCTCGGCCCCTTAGTTCCAGTGAAAGGAACTCTTAATGCTTCAGCTTCATACCAAGACATTTTGGACAATTTCATGCTCCCAACTTTGTGGGAACAGTTTGGGCAAAGGTGTTCTATGGGGTTGAGGTCAGGACTCTGTGCAGGTCAGTCAAGTTCCTCCACACCAAACTCACTCATCCATGTCTTTATGGACCTTGCTTTGGTCACTGGTGTGCAGTCATGTTGGAACAGGAAGGGGTCATCCCCAAACTGTTCCCACAAAGAGCATGAAATTGTCCAAAATGTCTTGGTATGAAGCTGAAGCATTCCTTTCACTGGAACTAAGGGGCGGAGTCCAACCCCTGAAAAACAACACCTGAACTCAATGATGATTTGGAGGGGTGTCCCAAAACTTTTGCCAATATAGTGTAGTAACACAGTTCCAGTGAGAGTATTATTTTCAGTTTAAACACATCCACAGTATGGATCCATGTTGTGTTTAAAACGAATTTCCTACAAATTCCAATCAGAAAATTTCTGATGTGATTATAACTGCAGTTCTGATTATAAAGCTCATGGAACTGGCTCGAGTATATCCCCATGCATGACGGCGTTCACGTGACCTTCACCTTCATGACTCACGTCGGTTCCCTACACTGCACTGCATCGAGCTCCTAGATGTTCTAGCCTAGAGAAGCGTGAGTGAGATCATCATCTCCAGCCTCAGGCACGTCCATCACTCTGACATCATAGCAATCTGTTCTGGAATGTTGGAAAGTTCCCGAGGTCTGGGTTACAAGAACGGAAACACGACTGCAGACGACCGGTTAGCATGGCGTAAAGGACGGCACCAGAGAGGCTCTGACTCTGACTCACACTTCGGCGTAACGTTATTGAGTACGCCGAATAAAGGGTTCCTCCAGCATTCTGTGGAACTGTAGTTCTAATCGGTTCTATGGTTTCTATTTAAGGACCACATGATGATCCTTTAAGAGCTCTAGATTTGAACTGATTCACGTTTGTAACGTCTCAAATCAAACAATAACTTCTTAACAAATTCCAAATGTTCTCCTAGCACTGCTGCTCTGCGTGTTCCACACTCTCCAGTTCTAGCACATGTTTATAGAACACTGAACACAGAGAGAGGACAGATAAGTGTTCCTTGACTTTCAGAACAAGTTTTTACTTCTGACACATTCATATAGAAAAAAACACTCAGTTTTAAAACGATTACCTCAGAGAAACTCACAACTTAAGGGTTCTAAATTTTACTTTTTCCCTAGCTAGCAGTAATTATATTAACGTTAGCTAGCTAGCTAGCAGTAGAATCCTGTGGTAACTTTATTAAGCCAGCTAGCATGAAAATCCGGTATCAACGTTAGCTAGCTAGGAAGAATATCTGGCATCAATCTTAGCTAACTAGCAGTAAAATCCTGTGGTAACTTCAGCTAGTTTGCAGTACATAAACGATTTGAGACACAGCATGACATCATTGTGACATTCATTCACTTGGAATTAAAGCCAAAAATGTGACTCTTCAAGCAAACAAAAAAAATGTATGAGTATATAAATGTCTGAAATATAAAACTGTAATCTGTCTAAGAACAAAATTTAAAGATGGCTCCAAAAGTGCAACAGCTTCAATATGGCTTCTATTAAGGAATTAAGGAAAACACTATGGCTTTTTAACACATTAAAGTCACAATTTAAACACAACGTTGTCACATTATTGTCATGTTTTGTGTAGAAATAAGAATAAAATATCACAAATATAACACACTATTAATACTGTCAGGGAATGATGAAGTTTAAGCCTTAACTATCCTACATCAAGGCCACGGTCTGAGGAAGATTTCATACCCAGTTACTTCCAAATATTTTGAAATCCAACATCAGCGAGAACTAGCCAGCTAGCAATATCCTGTGGTGACTTTAGCAAGAGAGTGAAAACCTTCTGTAGCTGTCTTGCAGTTAGTTTCAACCAACTAGCTCTAACTTGGTGACAATATTAGACAGCTAATAGTAACTACTTGTGGTTAATTTAGCTAGCTAGCAGGAAATACATACATGTAGCTATCAATGTCATGTGGTACCTTTAGACAGCTAAGAACAATTACTTGTGGTTAATTTAGCTAGCTAGCAGAAAATACAGTATATGTAGCTAGCAATGTCCTGTGGTACCTTTAGACAGCTAATAGCAAAAAATATGTGGTTAATTTAGCTAGCTAGCAGGAAATATTTGTTGCGAGCAATGTCCTGTGGTACCTTTAGACAGCTAATAGTAACTGGTGATAAGGGTAGCTTGTTGGCAATAAACTCCTACTGGTCGGTTATTGAATTAGCACAAAGCATGTGCTAACTTTAGCTAGCATGTTGTATCCTTTCACATGCTATCAATTAACTCCTGGTAACTTCAGCTGGTGTGTAGTAACTTCTCGTGGTACCTTTAGCCAGGTAGAAACAAAATCCCATGGTGACTTTTGCTAGCTCGCAAAACCCTATTTTGGGAATTTTAGCTCCTCCTGAGATACCTGTAGTTTTTCTGTAAAGCTTCTAGCACTGAAGGTGTTTGAAACCATACTTCTCAAACTTACAGGAATGTTAATAGGTTTGTTCTTGTCGCTAGTCTGATGTTCGGTTCTTTCTTGTACAGCCATATGTACACTTCCTGTTAGCATGAAGCTGTTTAGTGTTTTTCTAAAGATCTGATCCAGAAATGATCTTGCAGCTAATTCCAGATCAGTTCTAATAACAGTGTGTGAGATTTATTCCATGAACACGAGAGTACATGCAGCTACGCTAACGGCTTCCTGTGTAGCCTGTGATTTAAAGCGAGTTTGATTTGTCTTCATCACTTCACACGTTCCTCATTCCCCTGAGCTGTAGGTAAAAAAAAGAAAAGAGGTTTTGATTCTTAGCTAGGAGGCCAGGCGCTCTGTTAGACGTGCAGTTTCTTGTAGTTTTATGGTAAATATTTTGATTTTGATTTCTCCATGTGCATATACACACACACGTGCATTTAAAAAAATCTTTTCTGTTGTTTAATTTGTTTATTTTTTTTTTTTTAGTTTTTCATTTTTTCTTTTATTATATATTGCTACCAAAATCTTTATTGTTCTCTGAAGAGGATAAAAGAAGGGCAATCTTTCGGTTCACTAAAAAGGGGGGAAAGTAAACAATGTGCAAGGTTACTGACTAGCATGTGAACAGATTTAGCCAATTAGCGAGCTACTTAGCAACTGGACGTTAAACATGTGGTAGCTAAACCACCGCTTTACACTGCTGTTTACTGAAACACGGGTTTATTTCAGTCAGTACTGAACTGATGAATGAAGCTCATGATGATTTCTAGCCACATGGTGCACTAAAAGCATGTCCTAGCGACAATGTGTTCATGTTTTTGTGTTTGATGATATCATTTTAAACACCGGGATTTTTCTGATTCGTAGCTGAAGGAACACAAGGTGTGTGAAAATAGGGGAAGTGGGAAAATAAATAATCAGGGAGTTTGGACAGAAAACTGAGCAGATGAATGAAACATTATGAAAAGGAAGAGCTCTGGATCTGGGTTGTACCATTGCGAGGGGAGTTTTTAGGGGGAGCTCGGTTCTCCATTGCGACGTGGCGAATCATAGCGCATTATCTGTCGCGGCGTGCCGTAGCCCGTCATACCTGACTGAGACGCACCGCGGTTACTGCCCATCTGCATACCGATCAGAGTGCGACCCTGACGAAGCTGCTCCTCTGAGAACTCCCTCCTGTGGCCTTTAGTTTTCCTACACACACACACACACACACACACACACACACACACTGAGTTGTCCTGTGTCCATTGTACCCTACTCCCTACTCCCTACATACAGCAGTGTTGCATTATGGGTATTATAAATCTCCATGTATCATTTGGACATTAATCACTCCATTTTACTTCACATGCATTTTACCAGCTTTTATCCATTATCGCCATGCTATGTGTTTATTTCACGTCTCATACTGGTCAGTAGTCAACATCACAGGAGGTTTATGACAGAACTACATTATGGTGATCACCTGTGGAACCAGTCCTTGTTGCCATGGTAATGACCATCATCTTTGGTGAGAGCTTCACTTCCCAGAGCCATGAGTGTCCTCTGGACTGCAGCCATGTCCTTCCCTGTGACACACACATCACAGATGATTATACACACTGCATCTCACACACACACACACAAGCTGGGCCTGCATGTGGTCACTACACACAGAGACAGGAACTTGAGCAAAAGGATTAAAGTTAATCTACAATTAAACTCCAGAATTTCTGGCATTTTTGCATTCTTTGATTTGATTTGATTCTTTTTGGGTTTTTTGCCTGCTCTGGATCCATCAGTGTGAACAGCTTTATTGCTACAAGAGACCTAAAAATATCTGACTTCTTATGCTGGAACTTAGAAAATTCCAAGTAGAACGTCCTTGACCACTCAGTGCTCAAACAACCATCTCCTCCTGCTCCACTAAACATTTCATCATCATCATCATCAACATCTCTTTTACTTGCTCTGTTAAGCTTTTTAATAAGCCAAAGGTCCATAAAGCCGTATCAGCTTAGTCCACAGTGGGGCAGTGGTCAGTAACGGTCCCTGGAGTGTGAGAATGAAGGGTACCTGAGTAAAAAGTTTTATTAAACAATCTTCAGGTACAGGATCCTGTGGCTCATGTGAAGGATGATCGGAGTGTTGCCTCTGGGTTGAGGAGCTGCCAGGATCCCAGGAGATGAGTGTAGAAGGGGCAGGAACCAGCAGCAGGATGAGTGTAGAAGGGGCAGGAACTGGCAGCAGGATGAGTGTAGAAGGGGCAGGAACTGGCAGCAGGATGAGAGGTGTGGAAGGGGCAGGGACCGGGAGCAGGATGAGTGTGGAAGGGGCAGGAACTGGAAGCAGGATGAGTGGTGTGGAAGGGGCAGGAACCAGCAGCAGGATGAGTGGTGTGGAAGGGGCAGGGACCGGCAGTAGGATGAGTGGTGTGGAAGGGGCAGGAACCGGCAGCAGGGTGAGTGTGGAAGGGGCAGGAACTGGAAGCAGGATGAGTGGTGTGGAAGGGGCAGGAACCAGCAGCAGGATGAGTGGTGTGGAAGGGGCAGGGACCAGCAGCAGGATGAGTGGTGTGGAAGGGGCAGGGACCGGCAGCAGGATGAGTGTGGAAGGGGCAGGAACCGGCAGCAGGATGAGTGTGGAAGGGGCAGGAACTGGAAGCAGGATGAGTGGTGTGGAAGGGGCAGGGACCGGCAGCAGGATGAGTGGTGTGGAAGGGGCAGGGACCGGCAGCAGGATGAGTGGTGTGGAAGGGGCAGGGACCGGCAGCAGGATGAGTGGTGTGGAAGGGGCAGGGACCGGCAGCAGGATGAGTGGTGTGGAAGGGGCAGGGACCGGCAGCAGGATGAGTGGTGTGGAAGGGGCAGGGACCAGCAGCAGGATGAGTGGTGTGGAAGGGGCAGGAACTGGAAGCAGGATGAGTGGTGTGGAAGGGGCAGGGACCGGCAGCAGGATGAGTGTGGAAGGGGCAGGAACCGGCAGCAGAATGAGTGTGGAAGGGGCAGGAACTGGAAGCAGGATGAGTGGTGTGGAAGGGGCAGGAACCAGCAGCAGAATGAGTGTGGAAGGGGCAGGAACTGGAAGCAGGATGAGTGGTGTGGAAGGGGCAGGGACCGGCAGCAGGATGAGTGTGGAAGGGGCAGGAACTGGAAGCAGGATGAGTGTGCAAGGGGCAGGAACTGTCAGCAGGATGAGTTAAGTGGCAGGATGAGGCTGAAAGGGGAAGACCCCGGGGTTTTGGGGCTTTCAAGACTCAAAGTCTCCACCCTCTCACTCACTCCACCCACCCAACATGCTACATTTAGAGATTAGGGTTCTTTAAGGGTTTATTAGAGAGTTAAGGGTTCTCATCTTCCAGAGTGAGTTCTACTTTCTGATAGGGTTAGAACTGTAGAAGGACTACTAAATGTTAGAAGAGTACAAAATAAATACATCACATTAGTGAAATGTTCAGCTCAACCCTAAAGGGGATCTGTGGATGTATGTTTAGGGGCAGTATCTTGAAGATTGACCCTCCTACTGGGTATGTAACCTCCTGGCAGAAGCAGACAAGTGTATAAATAAAAAGATCTCCTCGCTCTGCAGAACTCCTGATGAAGTTGACCTTGTAGCATCACCTGCTTACCTGATCCCGAGTGAATCTGATCACATTGCCAGTCCAGTGTTTTCAATCCACACCGAAATATTCTATAAAGAGGAATTCATTTCAATGTCCAGCCATCAATTTCAACCAGGAGTCAGATTCTCCTGATCTACTGTAACCTGAAACCCCTGCCTCATCCCTGACCTCGCCGTGTTGTAGTCCGGTCAGTCTGAGACTCTGCAGGATCCTGATCTGTCTAGGAAACTGATTTGTTTGGAAATCTTTCACCGGAACAGTAAGAAGAGCGTCATAAACATCCGCATTCTCATTACTACACACTACAATAAAGGAACCATGTCAAACGTGTACTCTGTGTGTGTGTGTGTACTCTCTGTGTGTGTACTCTGCTTGTACTGTGTGTGTGTGTACTCTCTTTGTACTCTGTGTGTTTGTGTGTGTGTGTGTAGTTTGCTTGTACTGTGTGTGCCTGTGTGTGTACTCTGTGTGTGTGTATACTCTGTGTGTGTGTACTCTGCTTGTACTGTGTGTGTGTGTACTCTCTTTGTACTCTGTGTGTTTGTGTGTGTGTGTGTAGTTTGCTTGTACTGTGTGTGCCTGTGTGTGTACTCTGTGTGTGTGTATACTCTGTGTGTGTGTACTCTGCTTGTACTGTGTGTGTGTGTGTATGTGTATACTCATTGTGTGTGTGTGTGTGTATACTCTGCTTGTACTATGTGAGAGTGTGTGTATACTCTGTGTGTGTGTGTGTATACTCTGTGTGTGTGTACTCTCTTTGTACTCTGTGTTTGTGTGTGTAGTCTGTGTGTGTTTGTAATTGTGTACTCTGTTTATACTCTCTCTCTCTCTCTGTGTGTGTGTGTGTGTGTGTGTACTCTGTTTGTACTGTGTGTGTGTGTGTGTACTCTGTTTGTACTGTGTGTGTACTGTGTGTGTACTGTGTGTGTGTGTAGCTGGTACCTTCCCACAGGTCAACAGTCTGGAAAATGTCTCCTCTGTTCACACCATAAGCTTCTGCAGCCTGCAGGAACTGAGAGATTTTCTCCATTTGTTTAAAAGCCATCTTGGTTTCCGGAATTTTCTTTATGGGCTGCATGTCGCTGGGGTAGAGGCTGTTAATGAGGCGGCAGAGAATCTACAGACACACACACAACCACAGACACACACACCACAGAAACACACACACCACAGACACACAGCATATGAACATGAGTCCATCTTAAACCACCTGTTACTGCTGACCACACAATTCTGACCTGCACTACATCTCACCCAGGGTCACCCTGAACACTCAGAAAAGCACCTGAAATCTGGTCAGGGACAGGTGTGTGTGTGTGGGTGTGTGTGTACATTGAATGTCCAGTCTTTGTACAGAGACCGTTACAGAGGAGAAGAGTGACGCAATGTGAGTGCTGTGTGGCAAAAGTATACAACGCAATACAGCTTCTCTCTTTGTGTTGGTCTCCCTGTGTGTGTGTGTGTCTGTGTTTTAAGCTAATCTTATGAATTCTGTTTATTCTAGAGCTTTTGATTCATTTGGGTTGATTATGTACTGGTGTTAATGTTTCTTTAGATGTCTTTAGATGCTGTGTGTCCTGTAGTAAAACACTCTGGGTCAACTTCTGTTGTGTTAACCATTCATTTCCCCTCTCTCTCTCTCTCTCTCTCTCTCTCTCTCTCTCTGAAGAATGCGGTTAAAGTGAGTTACAAAAGTGCTCTTTTCTTTAAAGATTCACATTCCTTTCTAATTTGTAAATATTTAAATATTTATATTTGTATATATTTGCATATATGTTAATATAGATTTTAATATCTGCTGCACATGCAGATCTTATCAATCACCATACCACTAGAAGTGTGTACACACTTACACACACACACACGTTTCTGACTCATCACCTGTGTGAAAGCCTGTGTGTTGACTCGAATTTAAAACACAATTCAGTAATTAAACACAGGTCATGACACTGGGTTTGGTGTCGTTCCTGTCTGAACTGATCTGAGAGCTTCTGAGACTAAAAAAGGTTCCTGGAACTCCACGAAGGTTCCTGCAGTGAAAAGCAAACACACAGACATGGCTGCCTGAGGCTCTTCTTCCTCACCGTGCCATCCATCAGCCAGGTTTGGAAGTTCTGTTTGCCAGGTTGTGGGCGCTGCAGGTCGTCTCCACACTGAGCCACAATCCAGTCCACGAGTCGAGCCTCCAGCTCGGGGTCATATTTCTGGTCGATCTTCTCCTGCACCTCACGGCTCAGGCCATAACTCGGCCCTCGGTTAGCCATCGGCTCTGAGAATCACTAAACTGTTCTACAGACACAAGGAGGACTGCTGGGTGGGTGAAAAAAGAAAAGAAAACATGCGGCCATGAAATGATGCTGTCATCACACACACACACACACACACACACACAAAATAATAACAATAATTAAAAAAGCAGACATCCTTGGCCCTCTCTGCTCTGTATTGTGTATTTGTGTGTGTGTGTGTGTGTGTGTGTGTCCTTTCTCCTTCACTCTACATAATTAGAAGTGACGCTCTGCATGGCGTCCGGTGCGCGCGCGCCTCCACACAACATCACAGCTTTGATCTTTAATGAACAAAGGCGCGAGAGCGCAGTGCATCATTTCATGCTAATTAACGGATAAATACACACACACACACACACACACACACACACATGCTACGCATGACGCATAAATCGGTTATCACGAAATAAAAACACTGGACACAACAAAGCCTCATTTACAGAACCGTATTGCGACGAGTGCGGTGACATGATTCACTGATAATCAAACATCAAACTGGAAGCAGAATTACGAGGAAAAAGGATGAATAAATGGATAAAATGTGTAAGAGAAAGGGATGTTGGCTCTCACCCTGCGGTCCGCTCCGTCTGTTTCACTTGGCACAGGGAGGAGTTAGAAATCTCCATCACGACTCACTTCACTGAGTCGACTCTTCAGAACAAACGCGTTTTACCGAATCCGACACATGCGAAGTGATTCACTATTCACACCTGTGTGCTGAAATATAATCTACATTTATAATTCTCTGCAATTTGGTAGCTTGCATATGGAGCTTAAATCTAATGTTAAAATTATAGTCATATATTTTGTGAAAAAAGAAGTAACTATTTATTTTATAGGACCAAATCTAATCTCTCGACACTTTAATTGATTCATTCGACTGTTTTAAAAGGGTCTAAAAACGATTCGTTTGGGAACCGATTCTCCATCACAAAAGGGATCTCGGCCAGCATCCTTTGGTGCCTTAAGCCAGATCTTCCTCCACACACTGGAGGGAGCCAGGGATGGGCGTATGGAAAGCCAAAAGGTTCATTAAATGAGTCAAAAATAAAACCCAAGTTGCTGCTTCTAGTGGACTGTACGCCGATCAGGTATAACATTATGAGCAGTGCCAGGTGAAGTGAATCAGACTGAGTATCTCCTCATCATGGCACCTGTTAGTGGGTGGGATATATTAGGCAGCAAGTGAACAGAGTTCTGCTGGGAAACCTTGGGTCCTACCTAAGCATTGTTACAGAACATGTACACCCTTTCATGGAAACAGTATTCCCTGAAGACTGTGGCCTCTTTCAGCAGGATAATGCTCTGTGCCAGAAAGCAGAAATGGTTCAGGAATAGTTTGATGACTACAGCAACCAGTTTGAGGTGTTGACTTGGCCTCCAGTTTACCCAGATCTCAATCCAATCCAACATCTGTGGGATGTGCTGGACAAACAAGTCCCATCCATGGAGGCCCCACCTCACAACTTACAGGACTTGAATGATCTGCTGCTAACATCTTGGTGCCAGATCCCACAGATGCTGGATTGGATTGAGATCTGGGGAATTTGGAGGCCAAGTCAGCACCTCAAACTGGTTGTTGTGGTCATCAAATTCCCCAGATCTCAATCCAATCCTGTGCCAGGTAACCTGTGTCTCAGGTGTCATGAGAGGGAACAGAGGGAACAGAATACAATGATGAACTGACCGATGCTCACATCAGGCTTCGATGCAGACATTTCTATTCTAGAAAAGCACTAAATCAATCACTGAACCCTCCATCACTGTCCGATCTATCTAATCCGTCTGATCTATTACTGTCCGGTGGTGATCGTGTCGATATGTGCTCTTGCATTCCTCAGCATTTCCATGTACATCCTGTAGTGATCACTGAAAATGGAGAAAAATATAAAGAGGACAGAAAAAGCAGAGTGTTTAACATCAAGGAAAATCTGCTCAGAGTTAATATTTCTCAACTCGTCTATGTGAAAAAAAAAAGTACGGCCACTCACAGAGGGGTCAAACACCATGTTTCCCATGTCAATGTAATGCTGAATGTTTGCCCTTAATGCAGTCATTACCCTAATACACACACACACACACACACACACACACACACACACAGTGTATGACAAAGTTTCAGCAGGATTCGGCTTTGCTCAGAGACAGCACTTTTTAAAAATATATGAGACTCTCTGTATGATTGTGTGTGTATGATTGCGTGCGTATGATTGCGTGCGTATGATTGCGTGTGTATGATTGCGTGTGTATGATTGCGTGTGTATGATTGTGTGTATGATTGCGTGTGTATGATTGCGTGCGTATGATTGCGTGCGTATGATTGCGTGTGTATGATTGCGTGTGTATGATTGCGTGTGTATGATTGTGTGTATGATTGCGTGTGTATGATTGCGTGTGTATGATTACGTGTGTATGATTGCGTGTATGATTGCGTGTGTATGATTATGTGTGTATGATTGCGTGTGTATGATTGCGTGTGTATGATTGCGTGTATGATTGTGTGTATGATTGCGTGTGTATGATTATGTGTGTATGATTGCGTGTATGATTGTGTGTATGATTGCGTGTGTATGATTGCGTGTGTATGATTATGTGTGTATGATTGCGTGTGTATGATTGCGTGTATGATTATGTGTGTATGATTGCGTGTGTATGATTGCGTGTGTATGATTGCGTGTGTATGATTGTGTGTATGATTGCGTGTGTATGATTGCGTGTGTATGATTGCGTGTGTATGATTATGTGTGTATGATTATGTGTGTATGATTGCGTGTGTATGATTGCGTGTGTATGATTGTGTGTATGATTGCGTGTGTATGATTATGTGTGTATGATTATGTGTGTATGATTGCGTGTATGATTGTGTGTATGATTGCGTGTGTATGATTATGTGTGTATGATTGCGTGTGTATGATTGTGTGTATGATTGCGTGCGTATGATTGCGTGTGTATGATTGCGTGTGTGATTATGTGTGTATGATTGCGTGTGTATGATTGTGTGTATGATTGTGTGTATGATTGCGTGTGTATGATTGCGTGCGTATGATTGCGTGTGTATGATTATGTGTGTATGATTGCGTATGATTGCGTGTGTATGATTGTGTGTATGATTGCGTGTGTATGATTGTGTGTATGATTGTGTGTATGATTGCGTGTGTATGATTGCGTGCGTATGATTGCGTGTGTATGATTATGTGTGTATGATTGCGTATGATTGCGTGTGTATGATTGCGTGTGTATGATTGCGTGTGTATGATTGCGTGTGTATGATTATGTGTGTATGATTGCGTGTATGATTGCGTGTGTATGATTGTGTGTGTATGATTATGTGTGTATGATTGCGTGTGTATGATTGCGTGTGTATGATTGCGTGTGTATGATTGCGTGTGTATGATTGTGTGTATGATTGCGTGTGTATGATTGTGTGTATGATTGAGTGTGTATGATTGCGTGTGTATGATTGCGTGTGTATGATTGTGTGTATGATTGCGTGTGTATGATTGCGTGTGTATGATTGCGTGCGTATGATTGCGTGTGTATGATTGCGTGCGTATGATTGTGTGTATGATTGCGTGCGTATGATTGTGTGTATGATTGCGTGCGTATGATTGTGTGTGTATGATTGCGTGCGTATGATTGCGTGCGTATGATTGCGTGTGTATGATTGCGTGCGTATGATTATGTGTGTATGATTGCGTGTGTATGATTGCGTGTGTATGATTGCGTGTGTATGATTGTGTGTATGATTGTGTGTATGATTGTGTGTATGATTGCGTGTGTATGATTGTGTGTATGATTGCGTGCATATGATTGTGTGTATGATTGCGTGCATATGATTGTGTGTATGATTGCGTGTATGATTATGTGTGTATGATTATGTGTGTATGATTGCGTGTGTATGATTATGTGTGTATGATTGCGTGTGTATGATTATGTGTGTATGATTGTGTGTATGATTGCGTGTGTATGATTGCGTGTGTATGATTGCGTGTGTATGATTATGTGTGTATGATTGCGTGTGTATGATTGCGTGCGTATGATTGCGTGTGTATGATTGCGTGTGTGATTATGTGTGTATGATTGCGTGTGTATGATTGTGTGTATGATTGCGTGTGTATGATTGTGTGTATGATTGCGTGCGTATGATTGTGTGTATGATTGTGTGTATGATTGTGTGTGTATGATTGTGTGTATGATTGTGTGTGTATGATTGCATATATAATTAATTATAATTGTCATATAATTATAATATACGTGTGTATGATAATATATAATTATGTATATATGTATATGATAATGCGTGCGTATGATTGTGTGTGTATGATTGCGTATGCGTATGATTGTATGTATGATTATGTGTGTATGATTATGTGTATATGATGCGTAATAGTATATATATTGTATATATATAATTCAATGTATATAATTATGTATATAATTATGTATATATTATGTATGATTGTGTGTATGATTATGTGTGTATGATTGTGTGTAATTATGATTGTGTGTATGATTATGTGTGTATGATTATGTATGATAATGTATAATTATATGATATATAATGTATAATTATGTATTAAATGTATAATTGTATGTATGATGCATACATATAATGTGTGTAATTACGTATAATTATGTAATTAGTGTATAAATTATGTGTATGATTGCGTGTGATGCGTATGTAATTATGTGTGTATGATTGCGTGTGTGCATATGATTATGTGTACAATATGTGTGTAATTATATGTGTATGATTACGTATGATTGCGTGCGTATGATTGTGTGTATGATTGTGTGTATGATTGTGTGTGTATGATTGTGTGTATGATTGTGTGTGTATGATTGCATGCGTATGATTGTGTGTGTATGATTGCGTGCGTATGATTGTATGTATGATTGCGTGCGTATGATTGCGTGTGTATGATTGTGTGTATGATTGTGTGTGTATGATTGTGTGTATGATTGTGTGTATGATTGCGTGTGTATGATTATAATGTATAATTGTGTATGATTAAATGCATGCTGATGTATAATTATGTGTGTATATTACGTGTATAATTACGTATGTATGATTGTATATATGTATGATTATATATAATTGTGTAATTATATAATTACGTATAATTATATGTATAATTGGCGATAATTATGTGTGTATAATTATGTATATATTATATGTATATAATTACATGTATGTAATTGTATAATTACGTATATTTATGTATGTATAATTATAATATGTATATAATTATGTATATAATTATATGTATAATTACGTGTATTATATGTGTATATAATTGCGTGTGTATAATTGTATGTATGATTACGTACGTAATATATGATGTGTGTATAATTATGTGTATATGATTGTGTATGATTATGTATGTATGTGTGTAATATAATTGCGTATGATTATGTGTGTATAATTCTGTGTAATTATTATAATTATGTATATGATTACATGTGTATAATTACGTATGTATAATTGTGTATATGATACGATGATTATGTATAATATATAATATGTGCGTATGTATAATTACATGTATAATGTGTATAATTATAGATGATTGCGTGTGCATAATTGCGTGCGTATAATGTGTAATATCACGTATATGATTATGTATATGATAATTATATGTATAATATGATGTATGTAATTATGTGTAATGTATAATTATGTATGTAATTATGTATAAATTATATGTGTATGTATAATTATGTATGATATAATTACAGGTATGATTGCGCATAATTATATGTATGATGCGTGTATAATTGCGTATATATATAATTGGCGTGTATAATTATGTATATGTATGATTGCGTGTATGATGCATGTATATGCGCATGTATAATTATATGTGTAATTGCAATTGTATGATTGCGTATATGTGTATGATTGCGTGCATATGATTGTGTGTATGATTGCGTGTATGATTATGTGTGTATGATTGCGTGTATGATTGTGTGTATGATTGCGTGTGTATGATTGCGTGTGTATGATTGCGTGTGTATGATTGCGTGTATGATTATGTGTGTATGATTGCGTGTGTATGATTGCGTGTATGATTGCGTGTGTATGATTGCGTGTGTATGATTGTGTGTATGATTGCGTGTGTATGATTGCGTGTGTATGATTGTGTGTATGATTATGTGTGTATGATTGCGTGCATATGATTATGTGTGTATGATTGCGTGTATGATTGTGTGTATGATTGCGTGTATGATTGTGTGTATGATTATGTGTGTATGATTGCGTGTATGATTGCGTGTGTATGATTATGTGTGTATGATTGTGTGTATGATTGCGTGTATGATTATGTGTGTATGATTATGTGTGTATGATTGTGTGTATGATTGCGTGTGTATGATTGCGTGTGTATGATTATGTGTGTATGATTGCGTGTGTATGATTGCGTGCGTATGATTGCGTGTGTATGATTATGTGTGTATGATTATGTGTGTATGATTATGTGTGTATGATTGCGTGTGTATGATTGTGTGTGTATGATTGTGTGTGTATGATTGTGTGTATGATTATGTGTGTATGATTGCGTGTGTATGATTGTGTGTATGATTATGTGTGTATGATTGTGTGTATGATTATGTGTGTATGATTGCGTGCATATGATTATGTGTGTATGATTGCGTGTATGATTATGTGTGTATGATTGCGTGTGTATGATTATGTGTGTATGATTGCGTGTGTATGATTGTGTGTATGATTGCGTGTGTATGATTGCGTGTGTATGATTATGTGTGTATGATTGCGTGTGTATGATTGCGTGTGTATGATTGCGTGTGTATGATTGCGTGTGTATGATTGTGTGTATGATTGCGTGTGTATGATTATGTGTGTATGATTGCGTGTGTATGATTGTGTGTATGATTGCGTGTGTATGATTGCGTGTGTATGATTGCGTGTGTATGATTGCGTGTATGATTGCGTGTGTATGATTGCGTGTATGATTGCGTGTGTATGATTGCGTGTGTATGATTGCGTGTGTATGATTGCGTGTGTATGATTATGTGTGTATGATTGCGTGTGTATGATTGTGTGTATGATTGTGTGTGTATGATTGTGTGTATGATTGTGTGTATGATTGCGTGTGTATGATTGTGTGTATGATTGCGTGCATATGATTGTGTGTATGATTGCGTGTATGATTATGTGTGTATGATTATGTGTGTATGATTGCGTGTATGATTGTGTGTATGATTGCGTGTGTATGATTGTGTGTATGATTGCGTGTGTATGATTGCGTGTGTATGATTATGTGTGTATGATTGCGTGCGTATGATTGCGTGCGTATGATTGCGTGTGTATGATTATGTGTGTATGATTGCGTGTGTATGATTGCGTGCGTATGATTGCGTGCGTATGATTGCGTGCGTATGATTGCGTGTGTATGATTGCGTGTGTATGATTGCGTGTGTATGATTGCGTGCGTATGATTGCGTGTGTATGATTATGTGTGTATGATTGCGTGTGTATGATTGCGTGCGTATGATTGCGTATGTATGATTGTGTGTATGATTGCGTGCGTATGATTGCGTGTGTATGATTGCGTGTATGATTGCGTGTGTATGATTGTGTGTATGATTGCGTGCGTATGATTGCGTGTGTATGATTATGTGTGTATGATTATGTGTGTATGATTGCGTGTGTATGATTGCGTGTGTATGATTATGTGTGTATGATTGCGTGTGTATGATTGCGTGTGTATGATTGCGTGTGTATGATTGCGTGTATGATTATGTGTGTATGATTGCGTGTGTATGATTGTGTGTGTATGATTGTGTGTATGATTGTGTGTATGATTGTGTGTATGATTGCGTGTGTATGATTGTGTGTATGATTGCGTGTGTATGATTGTGTGTATGATTGCGTGTGTATGATTGCGTGTGTATGATTGTGTGTATGATTGCGTGTGTATGATTGTGTGTATGATTGCGTGTGTATGATTGCGTGCGTATGATTGCGTGTGTATGATTATGTGTGTATGATTGCGTGTGTATGATTGCGTGTGTATGATTATGTGTGTATGATTGCGTGCGTATGATTATGTGTGTATGATTGCGTGCGTATGATTGCGTGTGTATGATTGTGTGTGTATGATTGCGTGTGTATGATTGCGTGCGTATGATTATGTGTGTATGATTGCGTGCGTATGATTATGTGTGTATGATTGTGTGTGTATGATTGCGTGTGTATGATTGTGTGTGTATGATTGCGTGCGTATGATTGTATGTATGATTATGTGTGTATGATTATGTGTGTATGATTGTGTGTATGATTATGTGTGTATGATTGCGTGTGTATGATTGTGTGTGTATGATTGCGTGCGTATGATTGCGTGCGTATGATTATGTGTGTATGATTGTGTGTGTATGATTGCGTGTGTATGATTGTGTGTGTATGATTGCGTGTGTATGATTGTGTGTGTATGATTGCGTGTGTATGATTGCGTGCGTATGATTATGTGTGTATGATTGCGTGCGTATGATTATGTGTGTATGATTATGTGTGTATGATTGTGTGCATGATTGCGTGTGTATGATTGCGTGCGTATGATTGTGTGTGTATGATTGCGTGCGTATGATTATGTGTGTATGATTATGTGTGTATGATTGCGTGTGTATGATTGTGTGTATGATTGCGTGTGTATGATTGGTGTTCCAGTAGTCGCTCTGCCTCTTCTGATGGTTGAAGCTCTTGGCCTGCTCTGGGTTGCTGAACGGCGCCGCCATCTCGCCTTAAGCAACCCAGACACACATCCACCCTCCTCTTCAGCACTGTCTTACATCATGTTCATCACTGCTTATACTCTTAATTACTCCACACACAGCACTGTCATGGCTTTACACCTAATTTACCAGACATATAAAAATAACAAAAATGAGCTCATAAACTGTTTACATAAAAAAAAGTATAAATTATACAAATAATCATCATCATCATATTGCATGTTTTCTGTCATGAATAGACAAAAGAAATTTGTTTGTGTGTGTGTGTGTAATAAACTCACCTCCCAGTAGTACCAGCATCATCAACACAATCGTGGTGTCTCACCTGACAAAAAATAAACCAAATAACTAGAGAAAATAAATCAAATTATACATCCATTGTCTATACCCGCTTTATTCCTAATTAGGGTCACGGGGATCTGCTGGAGCCTATCCCAGCACACATTGGGTGAAAGGCAGGGGTACACGCTGGACAGGTCACCAGTCCAACACAGGGCCACACATATAGACAGACAACCACGCACACTCACACTCAACCTATCAACCTAATATACATGTTTTTGGACTGTGGGAGGAAACCAGAGTACCCGGAGTAAACCCATGCAGGCACAGGGAGAACATGCAAACTCCACACAGAAAGGCTCCTAACCTGTTCGAACCCAGGACCTTCTTGCTGTGAGGCAATACTCCCTAAATACTCCCTAATACCCCTAAATACCCCCTAAAAATCCTAGGCTCTTCAATTAACACAAAAATGTAAATAAAACACAGTTAGCTTTCAGACACACAGTGATTCAAATCTGAAGAATTTATTCAGCCCTAAGCTCAAGACTCACCTGATGGGACAGGAGTGTGTGTGTGTGTGTGTGTGTAAGAAGGAAAGCTGATGGAGAGACTGTCAGAGGAAATAGCACTCTCTTTCACCATTGAGGTCACACCAAACAGCATTAATCACACACACACACACACACACACACACACACACACACACACTTACCTTATCATCTTACACTTTTTTTATTGTTAAATTTCCTCATTATGTTCAGGGCCTTTATGTTCAGAGACCCGGACTGACCAACCATACACACACACACACACACACACACACTAAACTGTTCATAACTGTAGTGAAAGATATTTATTGCACATTTTTAGAATATATGTGACCTAAAAAAAAAAACTCACATAAATCAAACATTTCTGCTCGAAAAACAAAAACATGAAATACTGAATATTTTAAAAATAAAGTGTATAAATCGCCTCCATGCTGGAATATAATAATAAACAGTGATAAACTGCACAGCAACCCTGCACTCTTATTACTGAACAGCTTCATCAGGCAGAAGTGATTATGAAATAAAAATAAAGCTCATTGCACCTTTTGCACACAACAAACTCACTTCAGTTTACTCTGCTCCGATCCGCACGGTCACTGAGTCGCAGAGGTCAGCGATATACCGGTTTTTAGTGCGTTTCCATGGCGATATTTTCCTCAAGCAGTGATTTAACATGAGCATCATTTTAGAGAGAATGTAGATGAAATATTCTCTAGCTAGCTATTGATTTTTAATGTGAAGGAGGCAGAGGAGCAACTTTCCACCCAAAAATCCCTGGCTTTCTATTGGCTCACGAGACCGAGGTTCGAAAAATCACAGATCAGCGGTCACAGATGGGCGAAGAGAAAGTAACGATTACAAAAAAAGCTGTGGTACGTATTTGTCGAAAAAAGTGTCTAATAAAGACGTCATGACTTAACGTTATTGCGCTTAAAATATCTTGCAGCGTTATTTCTAAAACTTGCCGAATTTCCAAGCAAGCGACCGAACAGCCCCGAGCCCTGATTGGATCGGATGTCCGTCGTAGTGTAGTGGAAGCTCCGCCCCCTGTGCGATTCACCCCACTGTGGTGAGCTTATCGATAAGGTCATCGATGGTGTAGACGATGAGTTTGATGTCGTCCTGCTGAGACATGCGATGGCAGCCGTGTTTGCGCAGGATGACGTCGACGTCGCCACTGAGGACACGCTCGGCCACCTGCATGGACACGTGCCAGGGGACGTCGGCATCCTGCAGGCAGTGGATGAGCCGGACAGGGCAGGACACGGGGATGGGACCTTGCAGCACACAGTGAGACTGCGCCTCCTGCAGGAAGTCCACGCTCAGTGCGTACGAGCCCTCTTCGCTGTAGCGGCTGGGAAACGGCCAGAACCCGCGCTCCTCTATCTCCTTCCTCGTCTGCGCACACACACACACACACACAGTAATCACAAGTATTTTAAATCCCATGTCTCACTTTCAGTTTGTCAACACCATAATTGTAGCTAATGTATAAGTCACTACAGTATTTGTAGCTGAGTTGCTCGGCTCCTATGCCGTTCTCCTCTGCAGATCCTGTGAGAAGGTCACTTTATGCCTTCTGCTGACCTCACCTGACCTTCACATGACGGCAAAAAAAAATAAAAATCATGCGGCGTAAACCCCGAATTAAAAGAGCCTGAGTCGTTCTCTAAATCCGGTCTCACCTGAACGGGAAGCTCGTTGTAGGCAGTGACAAAATGATCTGCAGCAGTGGAAATGCCCACCAGGGCAGCGACCTTCTCCGGTCTTGCTAGAGCGGCTAGCAGCATCAGCCATCCGCCCAGACTGCAGCCCACCAGAATCTACAGCCGGGATCATGTTTCAGAGTGGAGAGAGAGAGAGAGAGAGAGACACGTGAGAGTTCTGTAAACGTGATGCTCCTTTCAAGACAAAAACAAACAATCAGCTGAGAAATGTTAGGGTCAGCAACAGCTGATGGGGTTTAGGATACGGCAAGACATGGAGATGAACTTGTCTGGATCAACGCTGTAAGAGTGGCGGCCATCTTGGAAAACACACACACTTTTTTCTTTCTCCAATGAACTCTCTCCACAGTTTAGAAAAATATTCAGTTAAAGTTAAAGTTGCCTTTATTTGTCACATATACACATTACTGCACAGTGAAATTCTTTCTTCACATATCCCATCCTTGTAGGTGCAGTGGTCAGCCATGATGCAGTGCCCCTGGAGTAGGGGGGGTTAAGAGCCTTGCTCAAGGGCCCCAACAGTTTGTCGGTGCTGGGGCTCGAACCCCGATCTTCCAGTCAACAACCCAGAGCCTTAAACCCTTCAGCACACACTGTGTGTGTGTGTGTGTGTGTGTGTGTGTGTACTTTATTAATAAGTGTTGATGCCGTAAAAATCATGCTTATCTGTGGTGGAAAGCCTCTTGATAAGAATAAAATCTATGAATGATGAAATGATCCTAGTGCTAACGATTAGCCGTTTACATTCTGCGTGTCCATGTCTCCATGCAGTGGTCAGACTTTCCAGACTTGTTAATAAATCTGATTTTTAAAAAATCTCCAAAAGATTCCCTTTAATACGAAGGCTGTTTATTCCTGTCGATATTTAAATTTCTTTTCCCAGTGTAATGACCGTGATCTCACTTCCTGTCTCACCTGAGGTCCTTCAACTAACTCATCCAGCACGTACAGGACGTCCTTCTTCCACGCGCCGATGTTGTAGTCCGTTATTTTCCCCTCCGACGCTCCGCAGCCCGAATAATCAAACCTGAGAGAAATGACACAGGTCAAAATTTATCTGGTAAATAAACATGAAGCCCTCGTGTGGTGCTGCTCCTGTTTTATTCCTCACACACCACAGCAATCAAAGTTACAGCTGAGCGCTGACACTGGAGACTCCTTCCTTAAAAACGTTAATGAAACTTCAGCAGATGTCAGATTCTGAGCCGTTACCATAGAAACTGAGCTGAAGCCATAGAGAGAGAGAGAGAGAGAGAGAGAGAGAGAGAGAGAGAGAGAGAGAGAGAGAGGAAGAGAGAGAGAGGAAGAGAGACAGAGAGAACCAGAGAGTGAGACAGAGAGTGTTACCTGAGGTACGAGTGACCCAGAGATTTGCAGAACTCCTCCAGTGCTTCGGCTTTCTGGCCGTTCATGTTGGAGGCAAAGCCGGGGAGGAAGACGACGCCGGGGTTTTTACCCTTCAGCTTCCTGTAGGCCAGTTTGGGCAGGCCGGGGCGCGTGGCATATTGGACTGTACCTTTATATCTGACTCCTGAACAGAACAAACACACTTACAGCACACTGGACATCACAGTCACCATGCTGGACCTTCAAAGCTGCTTGAAACCTTAAGCACTTCAATGGAAAGTCTCGTTTCTGTGGTCCTGGTGTGAGTACTTCAAAAGGAAAACAAACCACAGAGTGAGCGGTGAGACGGGTCTGTGTGTTAATATCGCCAGGTGTACAGGTGTTCCTGCTTTCTACCGGTTTCATGTAGCCATATTTATTTATTTACTTATTTATTATGTAAACATTTAGGTTGTTTAAGAGAAAAGCTGAACTGTTTCGTCGAGATCAATACCGCGGTACTATTAAAAATAAATCGCTTTAACAGTATCGCGATATCGATAAGACGGTCACATCATACAGCTCGTACAGCACATCGCCATGACAACAACACGTCCATCACGTAAACCGTCTCGCGCAGAGCAGCGATTAACGGTCAAACTCAAGCGATGAGTAAATGTTAAGATTAACACTGACCTGCGAGCTGCGACATGAAGGGAAAGGTCCTGCTGTTTATGTGACGGGGTTTACAGTAATGTCTGAACAACACAGACGCCATAATCACATCTTTATCACCCGGAGAGAAGATTATTAAGGACAGGCCGTTCTTCCTCTTCTTCTTCTTCCTCGGAGGTTTATGTTGATTCTTGTTCCTTCTTCTCTGGTTTAATGGACCTGATGTGCTCCACACCGCCACCTACTGCTGCTGCTGCCATGTTACACAGCTCTCTGGAGCTTTAACTGTTAATGACAAAAACATGTTACACAAACACGGAGGAGTGTGTGTGTGTGTGTGTGTGTGTGTGTGTGTGTGTGTGTGTGTGTGTTCAGGAGAGATTAAGCTTCTCGTGAGACACACAGAGATCTGTTCAGCTCTGATATTTAGCTGCATTATCTGTCCATTATCTGTGTGTGTGTGTGTGTGTGTGTCTGTTTTCTTGGTAAACGTGTCTCAGCTGAGACTAACACACACTTCATGTGAGGTCAAGTTCAGTTTAGTGGAGTTCATGTTTTTTTTTATAAAATCCATAAAATAATAATAATAATAAGGAAGGATGGATGGAAAGAAAGAAAGAAAGAAAGAAAGAAAGAAAGAAAGAAAGAAAGAAAGAAAGAAAGAAAGAAAGAAAGAAAGAAAGAAAGGGGGTGTATTTATTCAGGAATTTTTGTCTTAAAAAAAAAACAAATTTAATAAAAGGATTGAGAAGAAGCTAAATTAAAACAGGAAAGTTAAATAAATAAAGAAATAATCAGAAATAAACATGAATAAATTGTGTGCAGGTTTCTGTCAGGACAATACAGAGTTTTATTTAAACAGATACTCGAACACTGATGCTGAAATAAAGACAGAAATTTACAATATACTTTTAATAAATAAATAAATAAATACATACATACACAATAATGCACAAAGTTCCTTCTGCACATCCAGACACTGAACAAATATTTAGGAGAAAATAACAGCAGCAAAAAAAACAGCACATGAACACACACTGTGTAATAAAAATAAAATAATAATAAGACTGTAATATTACACAATAATGACACATTAATAAATGAGTGGCTTTAATAATCAGAACTCTCCGTTTTATAGAAGATATGAAACAGATTGTAGATGCTACTATTGAACATGTACATAAAACCCTCAGACTTTATTATCCTCACTCACACTAATTCATTAAAGTACATTAGGCTCCGCCTCCTGAGAATTGATTGACATGCAGCAGTCATATTGTTTACAAGAATCCCAACAACTATTTTTTTTTTAATTCTTCTTATTAAGATTCGTACTCTTCTGAGTAGTGTGACGTAAATCTTGTGAAGATTGTAGAACTAGTTCTCAAAAGGTTTCACACATTGTGCGAATTATGCAAATGAGTGGGTGGGGCCTAGCTCGAGCCAAAGGAACAAGAGGAAAGAGGAACGTGGAAGGAAAGAAGGAAACGTTGAGGCTAATAGTAGCTAACAAAATGACAGAACAAACAGACACACACACACACACACACTCACACAGACACATGGGTATATTACTGACAGAGGTGGACATTTTTGTGCTCATTAACCCCTGAGTCACAGCCCTAATGTTTTTACTGAGTATCAAATCAGACACGTTTCCAAGGCAAGAGGTGTTATGCTTACAGGATGGAAAACGTATAAATTCGCAATGCTAACGCTAGACCTGAGGCTAGGTCACGTTCTTACAGAGGATTTGGCTATAACAGACACGTTTAGCTAGCTAATTTTGTTCAGCTAAGGAATGGGTTTGCAGCGTGTCAACTCTCACAATGACGTAATCATAAAAAAAAGAGTTCCATGATCTGAAAGTGTGAAAAGTTCTGACCAGTCTCACACCAGAAAAATGAGTGGATCACATGTTAGCTAACGTTTATATGATAATACATGATACTGATTCAGTGTCCAGTTGCTCAGCTACAAGACAAACATTTACATTTAAGAAAAAGTTTAGATTAAAAAAGTACAGACGTAAAAATCAGACACCAAACACAGCTATGTCTGATGTTTTAAGATGGAGTTATATCACAAAAGCTAAATGCTGGTGTGTGTGTTTGTGTGTGTGTGTGTGTGTTAGTGGAAGGGGCTCCAGCTGAGCGTCCCTATAGACAGCAGCATCTGGCAGGCGCTGGACGGCAGCCATATGGTCTCCACCAGGACGTAGTGGAGCGACCCGAGCGCGAAGCCGCATGCCATGTCGGTCACGTGGTTCTGCCCGAGAAGAACCCGGGAGAGTCCGACCAGAAAGGCCCACAGAACCAGCAGAACCCGCAGTGGCACAGCCAGGACCAGGTGAGACAGCAGGAACCGGGACACCATCGTGGCCCTGCTGGCATGAGCCCCGGGGAAGGAGTACATGTCCATCGCCACGCAGTCCAGGAAGCCCGGGGTCATTTCCCATGGTCCTCTACGCTTCACCAGCTTCTGCACTCCGGCCACCATCAAGATGTCAAGGACCAGCGCTGGATGGACAGGAAGTGTAACATTTACTATCACTTACTACCATCAACAACAATTAACTACCACTTACTACCATGTCATAGAAAGAAAGAAAGAAAGAAAGAAAGAAAGAAAGAAAGAAAGAAAGAAAGAAAGAAAGAAAGAAAGAAAGGATTTTCACCCAGCAGCAGGTTGATCAGCACTTCCTGTCCGGCTTCGGTGCTGCTGCGGGTCAGACACAACAGCGTGCCGCCGATCCACGTGAGCCCGTGTCCGGTGAGCGCGAGCAGGGTGACGACGGAGCGCACGCTACCCCACGAGGACGATCCGTGCGCGCACACGCCGAGGCGCTTGGACAGGTGGATGTCGATGGCCAGGAGCGAGCTGACCGCGATGCCTCTCAGGGACGGGTTAAGACGCATGCAGTCCTCTTCCGGCCACCGCGGCGCCTCCGCGCGCTCCTTTACGCCTTCACCGGGCGGCTGCGGCGCGTGCTCATGGTGCTGGTGGGCTTTGATGTTGCTCGGTCTCCGCGCCGCGCCGCCATTACGCTGCGGCTGATGAAGCGAGAGGAACTCCGCGCGTCCCAGCACGTCCCCGCGCTCTCGCGCTCTCATCCGGCGCGAGTTACACGGCATCTCGCGCTGCTTAACGACTGTTTGTTTGCTTGTTTGTTTTTTAACCGAGAACAAAATAAATAAACAAATAAACCGAATCGCAGCAGTAGTAGTAGTAGTACAATAACACAGCGGTCGCGTGTCCAGCTACACCGCAACTTCCATTGGGGCAGTAGGGGGACAGCCATCTCCAACATCACAGATAAAGATTTATTTATTTGTTTGAATGTTTGTTTCTTAATAATATGTGCTAGTTTGTAATTTTAGAACAATGCGTCATTTTATTTACTTCTCTTTGATCCTCATAAAGCATCACGCTTCCCCTATCTCCAGCTCCAAGTGGAATAATCCGTTACCATGGAATCCTGCAGTGGCATTTTCAAGAGCCTCAGCGGGACGCCATTTTTTTTTACACATGATATATATATATAATGTTTCATATATTTCATATTAGTTTAATAACTATTACTCTATATATAATATATGCTATTGTAACTAGCTATTACTAATATTAATAATAACACGAAGAAGAAGAATTGAACTGGTTGAACTGGTCATAAAACTGCACACTACCAGGAAAAATGTTTTGCATTTTCAGCATTGTTGTTGAAAATTTTGATGTTCAGCTGGACTGAATTTTTTATCTAGAGATTAAACCAAAAATCTTTTCAGCATGTGCAGAAAGAATTGTCCAGGTTTCTGTAGTTTAGTACAGTTTCAGTTGACGGTCAGACCCTGAGCTCGGGTTAATGTCTGTGCGGTGTTTCCCTGCATGTTCCTCTGGGTTTCCTCCTGATTCTCTGGCTTCCACTCATATTTCAAAAACAGGTCAGTAGATAGACTGGCGATGCTAATGTGTGTGTGTGTGTGTGTGTGTGTGTATTCTGCCTCCTGCCTCCTGAACAGTTCCCAGGATATACTCTAGAATCTCTCTAGTGCACCACGAGCTATATTTATCCTCAACCTTACTCAGTATGGCTTACATAGTGCATTATAAATCATGAAAATAAAACTTTAATCTGTGCACCTGCACGTAAACATCATCAATAAATCATCATGGGTGTATTTTTATCATTTGAAGACCATCAGTTTGTGCGTTCTGTGCTCCGTGGCAAGAAAAAAAGAAAACGACCCACATGATGTTTATCCGACTACATTACCCACAATGCTCTTCACCCGAGAGGAGATGACAAGTGACGTTTTTCAAGAGCCCTTGAAATAAAGAGACCAGAAGAGGTTTTTGTGTGTGTGTGTGTGTGTGTGTTGCAATCACCAGAAGCGCAACGCTGCAGACGACGACGTAGACATGGAAACCGAAACGCATGGGCAGTAACACAGGGTGCCAAAACTTTCACACCCAGACAGAGAGAGAGAGAGAGAGAGAGAGTTGAAACTGGGACGTGCTTGATTGTGTTATATTTCAACTCATTTATTTTCGACATTGTGCCTGGAGGAGGGAGGCGGAAAGTTGCCCTTATGGGATGCTGAAATTTGAAAGAAGCGGAATTTTGAATTTCTACTTTCTCTTTTTCTGAACAGTCACTTTTCTCCAGGCGCCAAGACACACAGGATCTCAGGATTGAATCATCAAAAAAAGCAGCAGGACTTTAATAAATTCCTCTTTCGGATGTTTTTAACTTTAAATAATTACGCATTAGATGAAAAATCAGCATTCAGGTTAATCCTAGTGATAGTGCGACTCAAATCCTGCTTTAGAGATTCTTTATAACCTCTTCAACTTTATAGATTATTCACTTTCCTCTTTTACGCACGTTAGGATGCGCTTTTGTCGTGTTTTTCTGTAGAGGCGGATGAGAGCACGCGCCGAGACTGCAATGCTGCATTATTACCGCTCTTATAAACTTCTCAGAACTCAGAAGTTCACACTTTGCGGATGTTCACGACGCTTTAATTAAACAGCTAACAATGCTTCCGTTTTTAGTTTAGAAATGTTCTGCGTAAAAAAAACCCGATGACCTTTCTGTAGTCTAACAGATCTGCGCTCGAGACGCTATCGCGAGGCAACTCACGCGCGTGCGAGCGGCTACCGGAGGGTCATCGGTGAGGAGAGACATCATGAAGACACCGAAACTCCTCGCGAGTGCACGCGCACACGCTGACATCTAAACCTAAAAAAAAGAAAGTCTGAATTTCTCCTCCACGCTTCAGCGTCATTGCTCTGGACTTCGTTCTTTTGTGTTTTTCTTGTTAAATCCACGGCAGTGTGATAACAGGAATGGAGGCTGACCCTTTCCGTTTGATCTCCCGCGCGAGGATGCGATAATAAGGCAAAAAAAACACGGATGCAATATTCGGTGCATGCGTTCGGGTCTCGTGCACGCTCCGGGACGTTGCTGTGGTGGATCTCGTCGTCGCTGCTGCTGCTGCTGTTTAACGACATGGGCTGCATCCAGAGCCTCAGATGCAAGCCGAAGAGTTTCCGCGTCGTCGTGCTGGAGGTGACCGCCTCCATCGACCCGAAGCCCACCAGCATCGACGAGTCCTCGAGCGTGGTGCTGCGCTACCGTACGCCGCACTTCCGCGCCAGCGCGCGCGTCCTCGTGCCCCCGGTGGCCGCCAAGGAGACGTGGACAGTGGGCTGGATCCAGGCGTGCAACCACATGGAGTTTTACAACCGATACGGAACCGAGGGCATGTAAGTGACTCATGAGCGGGTTGCCATGTTGGCTGGCTTTGTGATTTTGTGTCATTTTAGAAATATAATAAATATGAACATTCCTGTAGGCTTTCTGACATCACACTTAACACTGACTGAGCGACTGAGAGGCATACTCCCATATTCGACTCTACAATATATTGCAATAATTACGACACATTGTGTTATCGTCGCTGGGTCACATGTGGGGTTTTTAGATAAGAGGTGTTTTTGAGTTTGTGCTCCCGAGACAAGAGCAGCATAAGGACAGCCATCTGACTTTTAAAGACACACTTCATCAGCAGACTCCACATTTCTCCTAACCTATGGGCCTCATTATATTTTCATTACAAGTTATGTTTAAACATTTTCACCAAAATACATTTTTCTAAAAGAATGTTGAATTTACGCCTGGCCACACCCACAAAATTCCATAAAAGGTAAAGTTCACACACAGAGCTGAAAAGGAGAGAATATAACATCAGATGATCCAGTAACGCAGCTCAGCCACTGCAGAGAATCAGCTAGCGGACACACACAGTCACTTCCATCGGTTTCTAGGGTGCCAAACTGTGAATTTTGAGAATAAACGAAAAACACGATTCCATACAGATGTTATTCGGCACATCCGGGCACATGTTTGCCTTCAGTTCTGCATCATCACTCTGAAATGCTCGTGTTTATTAATAAACACTGCTGCTGATGTAGACCTGAACAAACACCACTGACACGGTGCCTGAGCTGGAGGCAGAGCTGCTCTTACAGCTTGGAGTTGATTACTTTCCTCTAACAGCATGTCCCCGAGTGTTTTATTCCTCTTACACCACAGCACTGTTAAAGATGGACACTTTTTTATTCTTTAGTATAATAGTTCTATTTTGTGTCACAAAACAAGTAAGTTCCTGTTCTTCGCCTATGTTTTAGGAGATAGAAACGTCTGCTTCCTCACCGGTCTCTTTATTTTACTCTCTACAGAAGTTAATATGATGAAGCGAGACTCTAATGTATTCGATGAAGCTGCAGAATAATCATCTCCACAGAGCATCGTAAAAAGATCTCTGAGGTTCTGAGGACAAAACCTGAAACACCAGACATGAAGCAAGGTGGTGGTGTGGTTTCTGATGATCACCTTAAGCCATTGGTGGGCTCAGTACAGAGCTCGTGGATGAGACGTTATGTAGCCCAGATCCTGTAACGGTTTCTCATGGCCTACTTCCTGTTGTAGAAACCACACTATGACCTACTTTCTGAAAAAAAAAGCCTCCAGGCAGCGTGCGACTCTAAGGGTAGGAACAGGGTGTAAAGAAAGTTTCAAATTGAGCAGAGCTTTTCATTCTTGGAAAAGGATCTCTGAGTTAAATCGCAGATAATTTTTCAACAAATCCATTTTATTAACACACTTCAGTAACCACTGAATCCACACGGTTCCTGGTAATCTGCTGTATTCTGTCTTAATGAGTGACTGTAGAGGCGAACCTGCAGCCGATTAAACCAGAGTCTTAATGATGTTCATGTGAACAGGAAATGATGAAGTGTTTCTGGTGAGCGAGGTGCTACACAGTCACTTATGATTTAATCTGGTTTCTTGGAATCGTGATGATTTAATCATGCCAGTTTGCAGCATTTCATCATTTCATCACTTCTGAAAGTCTAGAAAACGTAGATGGATGCTTCCACACATCATCAGATGGACAGATTGATGAAGTTTTTCAATAAGATGCAGAACAGAAAGACGCTTCATTGACATTTTGCTAAAGATTTAGCCAGAGATTGATTGCATGCTGTCGTGTGTGTGTGTGTGTGTGTGTGATGAGTTATTGGCAACACCCTCATCATATATCCTGTTCTTTAACACTAGTGTATCATGCGCTCGATAAAAAACATGTGGTTTGTTTTATTTTTCTCGGCTGTAAGGTCAAACGTCTCTGACCCACTAATTAAGAGGCGGGTGTTAAAACGCAGCCCCTCGTGCACACAGCCATCGATCTCTCGCTCTCTCACAGCTTCAGATCTTCTATTAAAAGTAAAGCGAGCAGCCTTTTACACAATACTTCCTCTGATCTGCAGCACCGCAGTTTCATTTCTCAGCAATTCAATAAAGAAGCACTTAGTCCATGCGACAGCATCTCTTCAGACAGGAAGTCATGGTTTTTCACATTCATGAATCTACACACCAGTCATCTGCCAAATAGGTCCTATATAGGTGTGGAATTACTGACTCTAGCTTTGGTGTTGACTATGAAGGCTTTTAAACAACAAAATATACACTATATTGCCAAAAGTTTTGGGACACTCCTCCAAATCATTGAATTCAGGTGTTGTTTTTCAGAGGTTGGACTCTGCCACTTAGTTCCAGTGAAAGGAACTCTTAATGCTTCAGCTTCATACCAAGACATTTTGGACAATTTGGGGATGACCCCTTCCTGTTCCAACATGACTGCACACCAGTGCACAAAGCAAGGTCCATAAAGACATGTATGAGTGAGTTTAATGTGGAGGAACTTGAGTCCTGACCTCAACCCCACAGAACACCTTTGGGGCCAGTCAAGTTCCTCCACACCAAACTAAATTAAACTGCAGTAGAGGCGTATTCATTTTATTAATATTGTGTTAGTTTGTATAGAAATATAATAGAATTCTGTTTAATTCTGGAGCTCAGTGAGTTTAAAGCAAACGTCTTATTCGTATCTGTTCAGAACTCACATGCAAGAACAACAAAACACACACACACACAACAGTGTCAGTGTGCTGGAGTTACCATGTACCACCCAAATAATACCTGCTCAGTGCTGTGCTTTTGGACCGCTGCATGGCATTGAAGGGGTGCCAATACTTTGTGGACTCCAGCAGCGGTGCTACAATAAGTAAGTATAGTAGGTGGTTTTGCTAAACTGGTCATTGAGTGTAGGTAAAAAGCAGGTGTAGGTGTACGTGACTATTTATAAAGGAACAGAATAAGTATCAGATGGGAGGCCATTTTTACATTAACCTCTTTTTTAAAAATAACACACACACACACACACACACACAATTCATCTAAACCCAGTGTGATTCGTGTGTCTCCTGCCCAGATGCTCTGCTGGTCCTCACGCTTCTGTCAAAAAGGTCACCGTTCTCCTGCACTCAGTAAAATCCACTGGAACTTCTGTCTGGACTCTTAAAAAAAAAGTCCCACTGCGGCGTCCAGTTTTATGTAGAACTCTTTAACGAGATTTCTAAGTAGGACTCATTCAGGAAGCTAAGAACACATCACTCTCCAAATCAGTCTGAAGTTACAGGAGTTTCCTCTAAAAGACGTTTCTCCCTCCAGGCCACACCCAGGACCCCGTCTGGGCTGTTTGGGGGCGGGGCTTCGAATCATACAGGTTTGTTTTGTTCATATGGAGGAATTGCTTCTGAATTGTGCAATATCATACCTGCAGGAGTATCTACAAACCATGAGTCAGTGTCGTATAAAACGTTTAGCACCACGTCACTGCCCAGTGGAAACGAACCTATGACCACAATTTACCAACATGATGAGAAATTCAGTCTGTCAAATTCACATGCCGAAATAATCCAGAGAAAAAATAATCATGTTAAAATGTCTGGGTTTGTTCTTCATGATGTCACGGTGATCTGGTTCACACCTGACAGCTGTGTGAAGTGTGTGTGTGTGTGTGTGTGTGGCACTTTAGATCCTCAATCCTGACTTCAAGACAGACAGACAGACAAACAGACACACTTCAGTCAGACAGACAGACTTACAGGCAGGCAGTTGGACAGGTGGACAGACGGGTGAACAGACAGACAGGCAGGCAGACAGAGGGACAGATCGACAGACAGACTGACAGGCAGGCGGACAGATGGACAGACTGATGGACAGACAGACAGACATACACTTCAGACAGACAGACAGACGTCTCTCCCCTCTGACCCCGAACCAAAAATATGCAGCTCAGCCATTACCCCTCTTTAACTCCCATCGAGTCGCTAAATATAAAGATGCGTCTGTTGCCTTCGGGAATTTGTACTCTGCTGCCTGTGTCAGTGATTTAGCCGAGTCCGGCTCAGGGTCAGTAAAGTGGATTTCGGTCTCATTTCTGGAACGTTTCCTTCAGAGAGGTTTAATTTCACTCTTCAGCATTTTGTGTAAGTTGTTATGACTGTTAATAAATCTTTAATGTCTGAAAAAAACCCCAAGCGTCTTCCTCGAGGCTCTTCCTGACCGTTTGTCTCTTCCGTAGGTCCAGCTGGGAGCTTCCGGATCTCCGTGATGGTAAAATCAAAGCCATCAGTGACTCAGATGGCGTGAACTACCCCTGGTACGGCAACACCACGGAGACCTGGACCATCGTGGGTCCGACCAAGACAGACACCAAATTCAGCGTCAGCATGAACGACAATTTTTACCCGAGCGTGACGTGGGGTGTCCCGGTGAGCGAGAGAAACGTGCCCATGCTGAGCAACATCTGGAGGGACCAGAGCTTCACCACGTGGCTGGTGGCCATCAATCAGGCGTCAGGAGAGACGATGGTGCTGCAGACGGTGCGCTGGCGCATGCGGCTGCACATCGAGGTGGATCCGGACAAACCGCTGGGGAAACGAGCCAAGCTTCTGGAACCCGTCGCTCAGGAACAGCCGCAACTGCTGGGCAAAAACGATCCGATTCCGGTCAACGCCATGGTCAAACCCAACGCCAACGATGCACAAGTCCTCATGTGGAGGCCCAGGACTGGAAAACCAGTGGTGGTCATCCCTTCTAAATATTGAGTACATTTTTTGTTCGTTTTCTTTTTTGTACTGGAAATGAAACTTGAGATTAATTTTCGCTCCAGTGGAAACACGGCGAGGAGCCGAGCGACGTTTCTTATTACAGAACGGGTCGGGATCACTGTGCTAAACACCATCGTTGCAAAAAAACAAAACAAAAAAAAGAAGTGTGTTTTTTTTCAGTGTGTTTTGCACTGGAATATACCATTTGTATTTATTTATGGGGGGTGTGTGTCTGGCTTCAGTGAAAGTGCAGGACTTCGTGTTAAGGAATGATGCTTTCTGAATTTTATACAACGTAAGACATTGAATCCATGCTGCCTTAAGTTTACATCGCTTTCTACTGCAAAAAACAAAACTTTCAGCCTTAACCAAACAAACCCGCGCCGCAGTAAAGCCTCATCGGTCCACGTCACATGGTCAGTGGTGCACTCTGAAGGACTCTGTTCCTTTTATTTTATTACTTATAAAATATTTTTGCTTTTTAAAGCACACCGGGTTTATACAGATGCGTGTCGTGTTTCCAGGCTAGGAATAACTCCTGGTGTGATTTATTCTCTGTAGACTGAAAGGAAACTTTATCAGAGTGAATTAGAGAAACAGTCCAGAATCTGCTGGATGTCCTTCAAGAGCAGCGACTCGTCCGGCGAGTCGTAACGAGAGCCGCGTTCTGCTTCGGATCAGAACCACAACGTCACTTTCAACACCACACGGTGAAACAAAGGAAAATGACATCACACACACACACACACACACACACACACACTCAGTGTCCACTCTGTTTTCCCCTGCTGTTGACCGTGTAGTTTATTTACTTGGGAATAAGAATAAGCTGTTTTTCTTCCGTCTAACAAACCTCTCAGAAATGGAAGAGAAAAACATTTCATTGGGGAATAAAAGACGCCGTCGCGTTCAATCTTGCGGATTTTTTTTCACACTCTCTCCCCAAATTTCTACTACAGATGTTAAACCGTGACCCCGTACCAGTCTTTTTCCCTTCTTTTCCTCTTTTTTCCCCTCAAACCAGTTCCTCTTTAACGCAAGCCCTCTCCGATACACAGACGTCTGATCGATACGCTCATTAAAAATTGACCACGCGCGCTGACAGAAAGAAAACTGCCCTCAGTTAAACAAGCTGAAGGACATAATGATGCACACGCAAGAAAGAAGGAATAAAACACATGGGGTTGCACCGTTACAGGGAAATAATCAAGCAGAGAGAGAGAGGTGGAGGACAGAGAGAGAGAGGCAGAGGGCAGAGAGAGAGATGGAGGAGAGAGAGAGAGAGAGACGGAGGAGAAAGAGAGAGAGAGAGATGGAGGAGAGAGAGAGAGAGAGAGAGAGACGGAGGAGAAAGAGAGAGACGGAGGAGAGAGAGACGGAGGAGAGAGAGACGGAGGAGAGAGAGACAGTGGAGAGAGAGACAGGAGAGGAAGAGAGAGAGAAAGACAGAAGAGAGAGAATAAGAGATGGAGGGGAGAGAGAGAGAGACAGAGGAGAGAGAGACAGGGTTTTTTTTAGGGGGTTTTATCCTAAGGCTTCTGAAGTTTAGATGAATTTCCACGCCCACTCTGTCACTGTTACACTGACGAAACTCAACACTCAGAAAATTCCCTGGTGTTTATTTATTGTCACATCATTCATTCATCATCGTTTCTATAGCAACAGCTGGTTTACTGGGACGTGTGGGCAGATTTAAAGAAAGGAGACACCAGTTTAAGGAAAGGAGACACCAGTTTAAGGAAAGGAGACACCAGTTTAAAGAAAGGAGACACCAGTTTAAAGAAAGGAGACACCAGTTTAAGGAAAGGAGACACCAGTTTAAAGAAAGGAGACACCAGTTTAAGGAAAGGAGACACCAGTTTAAAGAAAGGAGACACCAGTTTAAAGAAAGGAGACACCAGTTTAAGGAAAGGAGACACCAGTTTAAGGAAAGGAGACACCAGTTTAAAGAAAGGAGACACCAGTTTAAGGAAAGGAGACACCAGTTTAAGGAAAGGAGACACCAGTTTAAAGAAAGGAGACACCAGTTTAAGGAAAGGAGACACCAGTTTAAAGAAAGGAGACACCAGTTTAAGGAAAGGAGACACCAGTTTAAGGAAAGGAGACACCAGTTTAAAGAAAAGAGACACCAGTTTAAGGAAAGGAGACACCAGTTTAAAGAAAAGAGACACCAGTTTAAGGAAAGGAGACGAGAGGACGAGTGAAGCAGGCAGCTGTAACTATAACAGTAAATGGATAATAATTATGACATATCTCCTTTATTAAAAGAGGAATAAAACATTATGACGTGAATGCTCATGGATTATTTTCCTATAACAGCACATCCCCCCGTGTGTTTATTCCTGACTCACGTGTGGATTCACACAACTGATACAGGAGGAGGACGAAGAGCCGACCATATGCAGCTCACACAGTTATTCTGATGAAACTAGAGCAGAGAGAGAGAGACTGAGAGAGAGGGAGAGAGAGAGAGGGAGAGAGGGAGAGGAAGAGAGAGAGAGACAGAGAGAGGGAGAGGGAGAGGAAAAGAGAGAGAGAGAGAGAGGGAGAGGAAGAGAGAGAGAGACAGAGAGAGGGAGAGGGAGAGGAAAAGAGAGAGAGAGAGAGAGAGAGAGAGGGAGAGGGAGAGGAAAAGAGAGAGAGAGAGAGAGAGGAAGAGAGAGAGAGGGAGAGGAAGAGAGAGAGACAGAGAGAAAGGGAGAGGAAGAGAGAGAGACTCGAGCAGCATTTTAATTCCAGCAGTGTGAATTGAGGTGATGTTCACGCTGCAGAGGAAACACTTGTTCTTCATCCTGAACCTAAATGATAAAGCGAGCATCACACTGAACATCTCTCTCTCTCTCTTTTTCTCTCTCTCTAATTATTACATGTGGGATTGATTACAGATATAATATTTTAATGTTTAGTATCTTGTGATGAAAACAGCAGCATCTCCGTGTGAAAGCTGCTTCCTTTCTCTCACAGATGAAATCCCACGGCTTCCCAACATCATCTTTATGTAGAAGGTTCTTTTTTTCTCTCCATTAGTTAAAACTTGTGATACACACACACACACACACACACACACACCCACACACACACAATTAATTCATTTATAAATAACACTCTGCCAGGAGGCTGAGACACCAGCTGCAAATTTTCACTTGGCAAAGTGAAAAGCTCTTAAATATCATCTGATAGTTTCAGTATTTCTCTGTTAGAACATTACAATAGAGCAAAATAAAAGATCAGCCTCTCCCTCGTCCCCTGTCCCCTGTCCCCTGTCCCTCGTCCCCAATGCTGGAAGATCTTTTCTTTTTTTCCCTCATTTTAAGTATTGATTTCTAGCGAGAAGCAAACTGTTAGAGACGGAAAACTGAAAACTTTTTGTTGTTGGATCTAAAAGCAGCTGAAAACTCTCGTGTTTAAAATCTCCTCGTGAGAAACATTCGCCTGTGTTAACGATATTTTATAACGACTTCGCGTTGTGTATTAATCAATACAGAGCTACTAATACATAATATATTATTGAATATTTTCAGCCCCGTTCCTGTCAATCACCGAAACACTGGAAAATCTTTAACATAGATAAATATAAAATATATCTAAAAATTTCATTATTATAAAGTATATTATTAGTTTAAAAGGATATACTTCACAGTGTTAATAATGGCTCTCAGAGATCATTTTTCTTCCATTTCTGAACATATAATTTAAAAGAAAAGTTTATTTAATAAACAGTATAAAACACAAAACCTGAAAAATCCTGAAGAGGTGAAACAGAGTGGGATTTTTACCATTGGATCTCAACTACTTCCTTTCTGACAGATAAAACAGCACAGATTTTCTGTTTAAAGCTTCTTTCTCTTCTCGTGTGTGTGTGTGTGTGTGTGTGTGTGAGAGAGAGAGAGAGAGAGAGAGAGAGAGAAAGAGAGATGTATTCAGTGACACTGGACTGATGAAGAGCTGCTCAGCAGTTTACACAGCTGATTATATTCTGATCATTTTTATTTGTTTTTAAAGTTTAAAAAATTGGAAAAAATTATAACATTATTTTGCACCTGAAGGTCATTATTTTCTTTTTTTTAAAGCAGCTTCTGCCACCAAACAATACTTGAATGCAGACGGCGTTACTGACAAATTAGTCAAACTGATGAAGCACAATGTGAAAAATTTGTACTGAAATAAAATAAAAAACAAAACCTCATTGTACAACATGTGGGTCTTTATTTATCAAATAAAATCAAAACTGAGCAAAAATAAATCACATACAAATCACAAAACACTGTGTAAGAATCACAGGGGAATAAATGAATCATTTGTAAGAATCACATGGGGAAATAAATGAATCGGTTGTGAGAATCACAAGGGGAAATAAATTGTTTGTAAGAATCACATGGGGAAATAAATGAATAGTTTGTGAGAAACACATTGGGAAATAAATGAATCTTTTGGAAGAATCACATGGGGAAATAAATGAATCGTTTGTAAGAATCACATGGGGAAATAATGAATCGTTTGTAAGAATCACATGGGGAAATAATGAATCGTTTGTAAGAATCACATGGGGAAATAAATGAATCGTTTGTAAGAATCACATGGGGAAATAAATGAATCGTTTGTAAGAATCACATGGGGAAATAATGAATCGTTTGTGAGAATCACAAGGGGAAATAAATGAATCGTTTGTAAGAATCACATGGGGAAATAAATGAATCGTTTGTGAGAATCACAAGGGGAAATAAATTTTTTGTGAGAATCACATGGGGAAATAAATTAATCGTTTGTGAGAATCACATTGGGAAATAAATGAATCTTTTGGAAGAATCACATGGGGAAATAAATGAATCGTTTGTAAGAATCACATGGGGAAATAAATGAATCGTTTGTAAGAATCACATGGGGAAATAAATGAATTGTTGGTAGTTAAATTTCAGCTTGTTGATAATTTATGTGGAATCGTGTCACAGTTACATGCCAGACTCGACATCAAAGATAATCAAGGATAGCAGGAAATAAAAAGAACAGACAGAATTTTAAAAAGAAGTTGGTGCATGAGTGAAAGGGAGGAAGTGAAATAAAACAAGAAGGAAGTGAGTACATTTTGTGGGTGATTTGGATCATCTGCAGGGGTGAAGGAAGTTTAAAAAAAACTGAGACAGTTATTTTTTGGATAAACATCCGCTAAAGAAATAATGCAAAAAAAACTGGTTTCAGAGGAAACAAGGAAATCCAGCAGAAGCAGAAGTGCTTGTTTTATTCTTTTTTCCTGACATGTAAACATAAATCAAGTCAAGTCAAAGAAGCTTTATTGTCACTTCAACCATATATATCAGATGCAGTACACAGTGAAGTGAACCAACGTTCCTCCTAGACCAGAGGTGCTACACAGAACACAGACAAAGTACAGTGACGCAGACAAACACAGAGATAAACATAGAGATAAAACTAAACTATACTTAAGGTGCAAGAAAAACTAGACATACAACAGAAGTGCACAGGATGACGAGACAGGACAGTGCAGACAAACAACATATAGACCGACTCTGTGTAAAAGAACAGTGTAGACAGTGAGTGCAGATATTAAAGTGACACATGTAAACAGGATCACAGGATCAATATAAAAATGTAAAGTGGCATGTGCGTGCAAACAGGACAGTTAGTGTGTGTGTGTGTCCGTGTCCAGCACAGTTCAGTTTCCCCTGTTGAGATCAGATCTTGGTTGTATGTGTGTGTGTGTGTGTGTGCGTGTACGTGTGTGTGTGTCCAGCTCAGCTCAGTTCTCTGTTGAGATACCTGATTGCCTGAGGGAAGAAGCTGTTCAACAGTCTGGTTGTGCGGGTCCGAATGCTTTGGTACCTCTTTCCGGATGGCAGAAGGGTGAAGAGTGTGTGTGAGGGGTGTGTGGGGTGTGTAAGAGTGTGTGTGAGGGGTGTGTGGGGTCGTCCACAATGCTATTAGCTTTGCGGATGCAGCGTGTGGAGTAAATGTATGTGATAGAGGGGAGAGAGACTCCGATGATCTTCTCAGCTGTCCTCACTATCCGCTGAAGGGTCTTGCGATCCGAGACGGTGCAGTTCCCAAACCAGGCAGTGATGCAGCTGCTCTCCATGGTCCCTCTGTAGAAGGTGGTCAGGATGGGAGGTGGAAGATGAGCCTTCCTCAGCCTTCGCAGGAAGTAGAGACGCTGCTGGGCTTTCCTGGTGATGGAGCTGGTGTTGAGTGACCAGGTGAGGTCCTCCGCCAGGTGAACACCAAGGAATTTGGTGCTCTTGACGATCTCCACGATGGACCCATCGATGTTCAGTGGAGAATGGTCACTCTGTGCTCTCCTGAAGTCAACAACCATCTCTTTGGTCTTGTCGACGTTCAGGGAGAGGTTGTTGGCTCTGCACCAGGCTGTTAGATGTTGCACCTCCTCTCTGTATGCTGACTCGTCGTTCTTGCTGATGAGACCCACCACGGTCGTGTCATCTGAGAACTTGATGATGTGGTTGGAGCTCTGCATTGCTGCACAGTCATGAGTCAGCAGAGTGAACAGCAATGGACTGAGCACACAGCCCTGAGGAGCTCCAGTGCTCAGTGTGGTGGTGCTGGAGATGCTGTTCCCGATCCGGACTGACTGAGGTCTCCCAGTCAGGAAATCCAGGATCCAGTTGCAGAGGGAGGCGTTGATGCCCAGCAGACTCAGCTTCTCGATCAGGTGCTGAGGAATGATCGTATTGAATGCTGAACTGAAGTCAATGAACAGCATTCGTAGGTAAGTGTCTTTATTGTCCAGGTGTGTGAGGGCCAGATGGAGGGTTGTGCTGATGGCATCGTCTGTGGAGCGATTTGGACGATACGCAAACTGCATGGGGTTGAGTGACAGTGGCAGCAGGTTCTTAATCTGCCTCACGACGAGCCTCTCGAAGCACTTCATGATGATGGGTGTGAGCGCAACGGGACAGTAGTTGTAAAGACAGGACACTGGAGACTTCTTCGGCATAGGGATGATGGTGGTGGACTTTAGGCACCTTGGGGCAACGGTGCTGCTCAGGGAGATGTTGAAGATGTCTGTGAACACATCTGCTAGCTGTTCTGCACATTCCCAGAGCACTCTGCCAGGAATGTTGTCTGGTCCAGCAGCTTTCCGTGGGTTAACTCTGTGTAGAGTTTTCCTCACGTCAGCTGTGGTGAGACAGAGCACCTGGTCCTCTGGAGAAGGGATGGTCTTCCTCGCTGTCACGTCATTCCGTGCCTCAAACCGAGTGTAGAAGCTGTTCAGCACATCTGGAAGGGAGGCATCACTCTCACAGGCAGGTGGAGCTGGCCTGTAATTGGTGATGGACTGGATGCCTTGCCACATGCGCAGAGTGTCGCCGCTGCTCTGGAAGTGGCCGTGGATTCTCTGGGAGTGTGCATGCTTTGCCTCTCTGATGGCTCGAGACAGTTTGGCACATGCTGTTCTTAGGGTGTTCCTGTCTCCAGCTCTGAAGGCAGAGTCTCTGGATCTTAGCAGCACACACACCTTTGCGGTCATCCACGGCTTCTGGTTGGAGCGTGTGGTGATGGACTTGGAGACGGTCACTTGTAATAAGGGGGAATAAGTGAGTCGTGCAAGAATCACATGTGGAAAAATGAATCATGTACAAAAATGAAATCTTGGAGTAAATAAATTATGCAAGAATCAAATGTGGAATAAATGAATCTTGTATAAGACACAGAAGTGGAAATAAATGAATCATGTGCAGGAATAAATGTTGGAGTAAATGAGTCATGCAAGAATCACATGTGGAAATAAATGAATCATGTGCAAGAATCACATCTGGAAACTTTTTTCAGCTTGCTGGTCTGGCTGATTAATAACACACGGATTTAATGTATAGAGAGTAGGATCAGAGGAAGCGTTCCAGAGAGATGGAACATTTCTGTTTGCGGTATTTGTGTCTGTATGTTGGACAGAGACACTGAGAACGTTCCTGTAATGATCTCTTGGCTGATATTTAAAACACACCGCTAATATTCTTTAAACCCTTTATGCCTCTGAACACACACACACACACAAACACACACACACACACGGCTGGTTTCTGAGAGGACCTTCAGCTATTTTTAGCAACGTATATCTGTGTACTTTAACATAAGCAGCTTCAAATTCCGGTCATGACTCTGCTACACGGAGCATAAAGAAGATAAAAGTCTCAGCACCAGTGGGTGTTTCCTGTGTGTCAGACAGAGCCACTGTGAGAAAGTCAGGCTTCTGGGTCTTAACATCACAGCAACTGACAAAAAACTCCATGATTTTCACCGAGGAAGCAGCAGATCAACCTCGAGTTACTCAACTCAGAACTCCGCTCGTCACTCGGGCGTCTGATATTTCACATAAACACCGAAATCACCCTCTCAAAGCTTCTGATGCTGAAGAAAACTCGGAATATATTTCACTCTATAGATACGCCAGTGTTATTTCAGCTAAAGTTAGCCGTGACCCGCTTGGATAATCGCACACGGCTAGCATTCCCCAGTGCCGAGCTAAATTTACAGAAAGCAGTTAGTCGCTAGCGTACACCTGTCCCAGTCTGTAATGACCAGCAAACACAACAGGCCTCTAACTGGTCAGATCACAGCACGGCTTTTTAATCCAGGTCATCTAGAGCTACAGCCAAAAAACCCCCCACCATGACATTCTAATATATAGCGCAGCAGCCATGCTAATCTACAACGTGCTTTGGGATGCAGCTCGCGACCTTGCAGCTTAACCACTGCATTCTGGATTCAGAATATTTCACACAGCAGATATTTACAGAAATGTAATAAAAATAAATTTTTATTTCTTTCTTCCTTTTCCACCCAGAGTTTCTTTACAGAAACTGAACGATTCTCGTCTGGATGAAGGCTGTTTTTTCTTTTATGCTAAATTGCTAGCAGATGCACAAGAAAGTCAGTTGGTGGAGTTTTAGTGATCGGTCAATTTATTTATTTGTTTATTTTTAAGCTGGTGTTAAAATAGTCAGCGTCCACCGAGATCTTTCTTTAAAGCAAATAATTAGAATTAAATCACGTAAATTCTTTAGCAAATGTAAACATAAACAAATGCAGTGTGAGTGCAGACGTGTGTGTGTGTGTGTGTGTGTGTGTGAGATGACGTAAATACCACAGGGACCTGGTTTCCCTCACCACAGGACTGAGGAACACTGACTGAACGTCTTTCTTTGGGATTAACTTTTTGAGACCTGGCAACCCTGCTGTCCAGACAGAGGGAGGTGTCGTCTCTCAGAAGGATTTAATGGACAAAGATATTGTGATATATGATGTCTACTGAGACACTACTGAGAAATGATGAAAGTCGTGTTAAAGGGTATTTATTTTGAACAGCTTCAGACTCCTGAGCTGAAAAAACATCAGGTTCTGAGATGAAGAGTTGGTGTGATGCTGGAGAACAGAGATGATGCTGGAAAACAGAGATGGTGCAGGAGATCAGAGATGATGCTGGAAAACAGAGATGGTGCAGGAGAACAGAGATGATGCTGGAAAACAGAGATGGTGCAGGAGATCAGAGATGATGCTGGAAAACAGATGGTGCAGGAGATCAGAGATGATGCTGGAAAACAGAGATGGTGCAGGAGAACAGAGATGATGCTGGAAAACAGATGGTGCAGGAGATCAGAGATGATGCTGGAAAACAGAGATGGTGCAGGAGAACAGAGATGATGCTGGAAAACAGAGATGGTGCAGGAGATCAGAGATGATGCTGGAAAACAGAGATGGTGCTGGAGAACAGAGATGATGCTGGAAAACAGAGATGGTGCAGGAGATCAGAGATGATGCTGGAAAACAGAGATGGTGCAGGAGAACAGAGATGATGCTGGAAAACAGAGATGGTGCAGGAGATCAGAGATGATGCTGGAAAACAGATGGTGCAGGAGAACAGAGATGATGCTGGAAAACAGAGATGGTGCAGGAGATCAGAGATGATGCTGGAAAACAGAGATGGTGCTGGAGAACAGAGATGATGCTGGAAAACAGAGATGGTGCTGGAGAACAGAGATGATGCTGGAAAACAGAGATGGTGCAGGAGATCAGAGATGATAGAGAGGCTGTTCTTGTTTGTGTTGACCGTTTTTCAGGCTGCTGAGTTTTTCCATCCTGCTGAGGACATTTCTGAGACAATAACTGACCAATATTGCAGCTCGCTCTGCCGCAGCTCTGATAATAAAATCTCCACTCCTTCTTCTTCCATTTTTTCCTTCACAAGCCATTAACTCCACGCTCGCACGCTAATTAGGAGTCTCTGACTGAAAAACAGGATGATTAAAAACCCCCTCACTGCCATTTTCACACTCGCTCAAACACACCAGGAGTCAAACATGACCCCCGGTCCTCACAAATAAATAAATAAATAAATAAATAAACAAATAAATAAACAAATAAATAAAGGAAGGAAGGAACTTCTGAAGCATCACATGAGGTGGTCTGAAGTCTGTGAGACACGCAGCATGCCCTGAACACGGCAGCAGCTCGTTACTCCTAACGAGAGAAAGATAAGACATGAGTGGGCGTGACATGATCCATTACACCTCCTCAACTCCGGATATAGATGAAGATCGCAGACTCATCGGGTTAAAAACATACAGCACCGATGCACTAACACTGCTGCTGGTACTGTTTATCTGTGCTGTCTGGGTAGAGGTTAGATTCTCTGCTGTCAATCACAGACACACTAGCCAATCAGCACTCATGTATGCAGAAGAGGGCAGACAGCAGATTAAACAAAGAGCATGAAAATGACATTTGTACGATGAAACTCAGACATGATCGTCACATTTCACTGTTATTAAATAATTATTTATTTCTTATTCGGTCTGAAGATCATGATACACTATATTGCCAAAAGTTTTGGGACACCCCTCCAAATCATTGAATTCAGGTTTCATTTCAGGGGTTGGGCTCGGCCCCTTAGTTCCAGTGAAAGGAACTCTTAATGCTTCAACTTTATACCAAGACATTTTGGACAACTTTACTGGTCAGACATTGGTCAATTTGGGGATGACCCCTGCCTGTTTCAACATGACTGCACACCAGTGACCAAAGCAAGGTCCATAAAGACATGGATGAGTGAGTTTGGTGTGGAGGAACTTGACTGGCCTGCACAGAGTCCTGACCTCAACCCCATAGAACACCTTTGGGGTGAATTAGAGAGGAGACTTGGGAGCATGAAATTGTCCAAAATGTCTTGGTATGAAGCTGAAGCATTAAGAGCCCAACCCCTGAAAAACACCACCTGAACGCAATGATTCTGAGGAGTGTCCCAATACTTTTGGCAATATAGCGTATATTTTGGTTATTAATCTCATTTAGTCCCATATGCCCCCGCCCCTCGATAGTATATTAATTATTTACATGCTTATTTTCTAAACTACACAGAATCCAGTTCATCATTTGGGTCTAATTCCTTTTTTTTAAATAAAAGACAGACAGATATTTTCAGTGAAGCTGTTAAATGTCTATAAAGCTGTTCAGCGTAGGTCAGCGAGTGGGAAAGATTATTAAAGCGTTAATCACAAGCATTTACCTGACAATTAAACACCAAACACTTCAAACGTTGCCTAAACAAACTTTTGATTAAACACTATTCACTAACTTTTATATATATTTAAAAAAAACAACAGAAAAGGAAAAAAGAGAGGACTAGAAATAGTTTTATTAACCCGTTTTATTTTTTTAAACCAAATTCAAACCCATATAAAACGAAACAGAAGAAAGCACACATCTCTTTCATTTGATTTTATTTGAAGTTCGTCTTATCGCAGTGACGCAGGACGTTAAATTCAATTCATCATTTATTCACAACTCGCGCCGAGTACAAAACAAAACCCTTTTCATTTCACAAGCCTCACAAATCTTCATGAAAACACAACACTGCATGAGGAAGCCAGTCATGTCTCTGATGGCTCAGACCCGGTGTCTTTACCCTGTAACCAATCCCCTGGAAACAACCAAAAGTTCACCAACACACCAGCACTTTTTAATGAAGGACTTTAGGTTTTTGGTGATTGAAGATGTTCTAATGTGTCTCAGATGTTGGTGTTAAGAGGCTTTGGGGGAATAAAGAATGTTGGCCGTTTGTGTATTTTCATGGGGAATAAAGGCATTTACTGGCTTTCAGAGATAGTGTTGTTTTTGTTAGTAGTAGTTACTTGGCCGTTGGTGGTGTTTGGTGTTGGCTTAATGGAGAAGATACTTTTTGATGGTGTTTCCATGGGGATGGTTGGTGTTTAAAGGAAATGTTGGTGTTTCTAAGCCTTAAAATGGATAATGTTGGCTTTTTGTGGTATGTTTCTGGAGAATGTTGGTGTTTCAATATGTTCCAATGGAGAATGTTGGTGTTTAATGTTTTTTTTAAAGGAAATGTTGGTGTTTCTTAGCCTTTCAATGGAGAATGTTGGCTTTTTGTGGTATGTTTCTGGAGAATGTTGGTGTTTGATGGTGTTTAAATGAAGATAGTTGGTGTTTGCAGGTCTGTTGAGTTTTGGTTACATTTTCATTGGAATTGTTGGAGTATGATGGCCTTCAACGGAGAACAAGGTGGGTTTAAAGGTGTTTTAACGAAGAATAATGTTTTTTAAGGAGAACCCTGGTGTATGAAGATGATCTAACAGAGGTGTTTATTCAACTGTAAACGTTGGTGTTTTCATGAAAAAGTAGTCGGAGTTGGAGAAAGTCAGAGTTGTTCCAGGCTTTGTTAAAGATTCTGGTGCTCTAAGGATGAACACGGGGTTTTATCATGATTGAGATTTCAGAGCGTGACTTTAGAGAGATCCTTGTTTCCAAAAATGCTAATTACAGAGTGTGAGAAGAGCAGAGCTTCCAGCTACTAGCTTCTCCAACCGGCAAACGTCTGGGAAGATGACCTAGAACATAAACACATTACAAAACAAAAGAAATATTAAATTTCTATGACTCTTTGAGAGGAATCTTCCCTGAAGAATCTAGCCATAAATATAACTGGAAATTAGTAATAAGACCAAAAACATTCACATTTAAAGTCATTTTCATCGCTCTGAGTAAAACTGTGCTTATAATATGAACAGAGAATAAATATAAACTGGAATACTGACTTACTGGTTGGTATTCGTGTTCACGAAGCCCCCGAAACCTTAAAAAAATAAATAAATAAATAAATAAAAATAAAAATAAATACCAGATTTTTTTTTGTACTTTGAATACATTTTGTATACTTTTTGCATATGTGGAATATTTAATGTATATTTTATATTTCATTTATATTTTTGAATAAATTTTTATTTATAGATTATTTCATTTATATTTCATTTTTTATATTTATTTTTCTTGTTATCTGAAGCAGCAAAATAAATTTCTTTGGGATTAATAAAGTTCTATTTTATCTTGTCTTGACATCACTTGTGCAAATGAGTAAACACACACACACACACGTGTATACAACAAAACAAAAACAATGTGTCCCAGCAGTGAGAAGTGGCAGATAATTAATTACAGTGTACGCGGTTAAATTAGTAACATGTCCCACATTCACCTCGACTCGACATCAGCTTCTGCCTCGCCAACACGCTACAGCTCGAGAAAGCGCCAGTATTTGCGGTAAAAACGACGGGTTGTTTGTAGCAGCGTGTAATTACTGAAAAGTTTTTAGAATGTTCTCCTCTCCCTGTCTCATTTGCAGTGTCTGAAGCCACACAAACTTATCCCATTAGATTTGGTGTTTCTTTACTGATGGGTTGAATGTTTCATGGTGTTTTCGTGGATAATGTTGGGGTTTCGTGGTGTTTTATGGAAAACCCTAGTCTTTGATGAGGTACTAATGATACAAGTCACTATAGATGGTGGTTGGTGGTAATATTTAAATGTTGTTGCTGTTCTTTTGGCTGCTCCCTGTTTAGGGGTGACCACAGCGGATCATTTGGCACAGGTTTTACGCCGGATGCCCTTCCTGATGTAACCCTCCCATTTAATCCAGGCTTTGGACCGGCACCGAGAGTTAACTCTTCAGTGGCTGGGTTAGCACCCTGCTCTGGAATCGAACCCAGGCTACAATAATGAGAGCGTGGGATCCTACCACTGGACCACCAGGAGGCTTTGGTGGTAATATTTTATAGTGTTTAAAAAAAAGTTGTTGATTGTTGGTCATCGTTAATCCTTATGGAAAACCCTGGACATTGATAGATGGGAAAAATTTGTGTTTATTGGTCTTCGCTGGTGATTGGTGGATTGATGTGCAGTGATATTAATGAATATTTAGCTTTAATTGTTCACACTTTACTGATAAATGAGCCTCTTCATCCTGTCGTCTAATCTGTGCAGCTTGGTGTTAATATAGCAGCTTAGAACTTTCTCACAGCTGAAAAACAAACACAGGGGCATGAGAGACAAAGCGCTTCCTCTGGTGATGTTTATTTCAAACTGATGGAGAAAAGCAGTGAGGGTTGACGAGCTTTTTTCTGAGCAATTGGCCCATTCCTCTGGCTCGACTTCCCCAATCGTTCCCTTCGGTATAATAACGCACAACAGGAGGGCGTAAATGCTGCAGCTCAGACAAATTCATCTATAAAATCTTTCACATTAGCATTAATGTCTGTACGGCTGCTCGAAAGGAAACTCATGATCTGTAAATTTACACAGATCAGGAGTTCAGAGAGAGAGAGAGAGAGAGAGAGAGAGAGAGAGAGAGAGAGAGAGAGAGAGAGGGGATGAGGAATGATAACGGCTCCCTGGCTGGGAAAGAGATAGTAGAATCACTTACACGCTAAACTGAAAAACGTTTGGCCCTCATCACTTCAGGGTTAAATCTATCAACTGTAGCATGACTGCTGGGTGTGAAAGAGGTGACGTGTGGGTGTGAACTCACCTCCGGAAGAACCGAAGCCCGAGAAGCCGCCGCCGCCGCTCTGGCCTCCGAATCCCGGAGTCTGCTGAGCCAAACTGCCGAATGTTGGTGCGGTGTTCTGACTGGCCAGACTGCCAAAGGTGGGGCCGCTGGGTGGAGACGCAAAACTGCAAATATGGAGGGTAAAATAAAAGGAGAGAGAAATGTTGATAGGTATTACAAAAGATGAATATTTTCTTTTCTCATCAATGAAACTAGCAGGCAACATTTTACTGCTACAACATGAGAGGCTTCTATATACTCTGTTTAAATGATTAAAGCCAAAGACTGACAGGAAAACACTAAATAAATAAATAAGCTCAATCTCAAAACAAAGATTGTTTTATTCGTGAGTGTTTGTCTCAAACATATAGTAATATTTTAAACAATAAGATTCTTATCTTAGGGGTGGAGTCTTAGACACATAAAGCAAAAAAACAAAAACAAAAAACAATCCCACAAAATTAAAACAGGAAGTAGAAATAAATCAGAAATAAATGTCGTGTGGAATAAAACTCAGAACCACAGCCTGATACACTGAAGTGTGTGTGTGTTGTGTGTGTGTAATCTGAAACAGGTGCATGGTCTTGGGATTATCTGTCCATAATCTGACCCTGCACCGCTTCACCAGCTTCATGTGGAGCGCCGGAATGCCGAGGAGAGCCGGAGCACAGGAGAATAATCCCTTATTATAATCTATTATTATTCCCAGATAATCTCACAGCATGAGAGTTTCCCCATGAACAGAAATAAAACTGATTATTTATTTATTTATTTTTTTTTTACAGAATCTAATCAGATGAGAGAAATGAAAAAATAAAATGTTAAATCAGTGAACATGAATCATGTGCACCGCCCACCCCATCATAAGAGGATCAACCTTTTTAATACAGTAGATTTGATTGACCTCACCATTTGGCCTGGTCCAAAAACAATTAATACGCTTAAAATCTGATAGATAGATAGATAGATAGATAAATAAATAAATAAATAAATAAATAAATAGGCAAATATAAAGCTTAAAACCTTAGCAACTCTGAAAAGCCATAAAATCAAACAGACTCTCGTATTTAACCTCACCTTAGACTAAAAGATTTTGTTTTCTTTATGTTCGGTTGCAGATGCATTACACAAGGCTCTTTAATTCCTCTAAAGTGTAAAGTATTGGCACCCTCGTCTTTCAGCGTGCTGTTAATAACAAATTTAAGTTCTTTTGACCATTATCGAGTTATCCTATTAGACAGTGTTTGAATTTCTGAACCTCACACCTTCTGAAAGCTCTGTTTTGAGTGTCGCTCACACACGTGAGGGGAAGGTGAACTATATTTGCGCCATTAGAGAGCGAAAGGTGTGAGCATATAAAAGGAGAGATGCGTGGGATCCTTTCAAAACAGTTACTCTGAATGCCTGAGAGGTCACGACACCATGAGACGACTCCAGAGAGTCTGGTGGAGAAGCGCTCCACTCACATGTCCGAACGTCAGAACCGCTGCACTGAACTGGTAAAGCTCCAGTGCTGCTCACTGTCCTTTAATGGGTGGAAGGAAAACGGGGGAAGAAGGGGGTGGTGGTTTGAGGGCCGAAATACATTATGCAGAGCAACAGATGGGCTTTAGTCTGTAACACTACACTTACAGAGTGACCTGCAGGGTGATTCTATAGAGTAGGGGAGGATGGGAGGATGGATAAGAATAAAAAAGATGGATGGGAGAGAAGGAGGGTTTAAATGGATGTAAGGAACAAATGGATGGACGGACAGGATAAAAGAACGGATAGACTGAAGAAAATGGAGAAAATGGATGATGTATGAAAAGAATGGATGAATTGAAAAGATGAAAAAAAAGACTAAATGGATGGATGGATGGGTAGAAGGATGGGAACGAACAGATGCCATAATAAATGGAAGGATTAAAAAAAATAGATGGATGGGTTAAGAATGGATTCAAAGATTGAAAGAATAAATGGATGTATGGACTCAAAGAACGGATGGATGGAAAGATTAAAAGAAAGAGTAATTGATGCATGGTGAGAAATGGAAGAACAGATGGCTGGAGAGAGGCAGACGTACAGATTAAACGAACGGACAAAAGCAACTGATCGACTGAAATGGAGAGATGGAGAGAATACTTGGTAGGAAAGAAGGGATAGAAGGAAGAAAGAAAAGGAATAAAAAAAAGATGGATGGAAAGAAGAGAAGTTAGGAAAAGATGGAAAGGAGCTTGACATGTCTGCAGATTTGGCCAAAGACAGAAAAATAAATATTAAAACAGACATATGAATAAAGAAGGAAAATAAAAAAAGAAGAGAAATATTATTGCACCATGATTCAGCACCTCAAACCCTGACCTCGTCTGGATTCAGCACCTCAAACCCTGACCTCGTCTGGATTCAGCACCTCAAACCCTGACCTCGTCTGGATTCAGCACCCGGGTTTTATTGTGTTATGTGTTACTGTTGTGTCTCAGTAATATGTGTGAGGTGAGCTCCGTACCCGAATCCTCCGACGCTGGCCGCTGACGTTCCCTCCCCAAACACTTTCCCCGTGCTGGGGCCCAGAGGACTGGTGAAGGTCGGAGCCGAGCCGAACGTAGCCTGACCTCCAAACGCTGGAGATCCTCCAAACGAAGGAGGACTTCCGAAGACCGGAGGGCTTCCAAACCCACCTTCAGCAAACAAAATAAAACCAACATCATGAAGATTCAGCCTTCATAAATATGACAGTTTATTTACTATACGTTTATTTATTTACTTTAACCATTTATTTAATTATTTATAAGAAGGCTAATGCAGTCGATTCTAATCATTCTAATGGTCGATAATAATTGATTACTCAAAAAAATATAATTAATGCAAATATTCCTGCAGGCCACATTTCACAAAAAGAGTAAAACTTTCGAGAAGCTTTTAGTAATTTTTGTTTAATTACATTTTTGAATATAAAAACACAGTCAACGTAACAGCTTTAAGCTTAATATTACACATTATAAATAAGATATACATACATATATTATAAATATAAATAATAAGCAGAATTTTTTAGCAACTGAAATCAGTTTTTGGATTATAATTTATATTATATATATTTTTTGGATTTATAATCTTTTAGCACTAACTAACATTTCGCACCCTGCTGTCCCTGAGCTACTCATGGCTATTAAATACACGCTCATGTGAACTTTAGCTTCAGATAACACTCTAATCACAGAGAGAGAGAGAGGGGGGGGGGCGAGTGCTGGAGCCGGTGTTATATAGAAGGCGTTCCCATGGCTGTGTATTGATCTGTAACTCCACTCGTTGTAGACAGAAAGCCAGGCTGCACTCTGAAATTACAGCCGTCCTCCGCTCGCACCACGCTGAATAATTGATCAAGCTTGTGGAATCGAATTACGCTCTCTCTGGATCAGCGCCATTAACAGCAAAAAAATGAGACTCTCCCATAATTACGCGTGACAGATGATGTGGATTTATAACGTGCAGCGGCACAGGATGGATCTCGCTCCCGGATTCTCTAAATAAATCATTGAATACATCAGTTATACGGACTGAATACAGGAGCGTCACTTTTGTCTTTGCATCTTATTTTGATTGTTCCATATTCTGAAAATAATCGAGTCGAAGCGGAAATGTATACAAACCTTTAGATAGTGTGTATTGTGGAAACGGACTGCTTAGTAAATGATTTAAAACTTTGTTCATTTATGATAAAGAGATGCAGCTTGAAGCATGGAGCTGTGAACAACGTGAAAAACAATAAAACATCATGTCGGCTGTCCGGCCCCTGAACTGTACCTGATTTAGCGGGAGAGGAGAAGGAGCCGAAGCCTTGAGCAGCTACAGAACCTCCTCCAGCGCTGAACGTCCCACTGGCCTTCTGATCTCCAAACGTCGAATTTCCAAACCCGAACGCCTTCGCACCACTGTTCCCAAATAAGCTGCCACCTGGAAAAATGAAAATATAATAAAATTACATATATATATATATATATATATAAATAAATAATAAAAATCATCACATAAAAGCACTTTTTATCTATTTAGAGTTACATTTGGTGTTTGTAGAGCACCCACATAAGTTCCTGCTCGTACTCATTCACACACAAAAATTTAGATGTAAGAAAGAAAAATCGATCCTACAGCTCATCATGTTAGAGAGCCCATTGATCATGCTGAGGATGTCAGAAAGTGATTGTTTACAAAGCACTGACACTGAAGACTCCTTCCATAAACGTCCATGTGAATAAGCTGTTACTATAGAAATGGTATCAGGCAGGTGGATCAGAATCGGAATCGGGCTGAAATCTGAACTCGGCTTTACAGGTTATAGCGGTTCTAAACTCCAGCATGCTGAAGAGCACGACTGCGACAGCGTGAACGCTATTCTGAGTAACGGTGCCTCCCCTCACGTCACCTCCCATCTAACCCTCTGCAGCTGAGCTAGGAGAACATCCACACTTTATCTAGCACATACCAAAGCAGCTATTTATTCCTCCACACATTAACTGTGTGTGAACAGTGTTTCTATCTGTACACCAGGTAAGCTGTCAGAGCTGACGTGATGATGACGAGAACATCAGAGTGTGTTCCAGTTAGAGGTGAGCACCAAACATCAGGTATAGATTTACTACAGACTGGCAGCAAAACAGTGCTGCATTAAACCAAAGAAAACTTTCATAAAGACAAACACTACAGACTGTATTCTTTGTACAAGAATAAAGCACTATTTTATCTGGAGAAGTGGCAGCTCAGTGGACCTGGGATTTAATCTCACAACCTTCTGATTAGTACCACATCCCCACATCATTCATCAACGTGTCAATATTGTTTTGTTGCATTGTTTTCTAGTCTCTTGATCAAATTATGGTTTCTGGCTCTAGAGCACAGAACCCTCACCTGTTTGATTGGTTTGACCGAAAGCACTGGTGTTAGTGGATCCGAACGGGTTTTTGTTGGCAGCGTCCTCGCTCGGCTTGCCTCCCAAACCACTGAAAAATCCTCCGCCAGAAGAGCTGGAGGAGCTGGGGGCCCCAGAACCAAACAAACTGCCACTGGATGATGGCTATTGAGAGAAAAAGACGGAGATTCAGAGAATAGAAAATAATGACTGGATGCCATTTTACACCATGAGATTAAACACAGACCACAAACTACTGGATAAAGACTGACAAAAAGCACAAAATTACACCACTTTATTTCGAATTATCGACCACTTTACCTGGCCAAAGACGCTGTTGGTGCTCGGCTGCTGACCAAACACTGACGAAGAAGAGGTGCTGCCGAACGCTGTTAGAGCCGGAGGAGAAGCAAGAAACAACAATAAGGCACTCATCTACTAAGATGATTAATCTAAGTGAATCCAGTGCAGTTGTTGGTAGATTGCTGCGGTGTAAAAGGAATAAATCCTTTTAATTCAGTTTTAATGCATTATGAGGCTCTTACCTGCAGGCTGTCCAAAGCTAAACCCAGAAGATGTGGTCACTGTGGCCGTGTTCCCTCCAAATAACGATCCATGTCCAAACACTGAGGTGCTGCTGCTCTGCCCGAAAGCAGGCGCGCTGCTCTGCCCGAAGATGCTCGTCCCAGTGTTCGCTCCAGAACTGGTACTGCTCGACCCGAACGAGAAGGAGCTGGCACTAGTGGAGCTACTTGACCCAAACAGCCCTCCTCCTCCTCCACTTCCTCCTCCGCTGCTGGATGCCGGAGCAGGAGCCGTGGTCGGTGCCGGTGTCTGTCCGAACCCGCCCACGGACCCACCCCCAAATGCAAACTGGCCAAAATTGAAGCTGCTGGCCGAGGGAAATCCTGATGATGTAGACTGTCCGAAAACCGGTTTTCCAAAAGTGGAAGCGGTGGAAGTGGTGCCGAATCCTGAAGATCCGAATGCAGGGTTGGAGGAGGTGCTGACCGCCTGAGAGAACACTGAAGTTGGCGCAGGCATGCTGACAGCTAGATAATGACCAAAGAAAATTAATAATAAATTTAAACAATAATATTTAAATATTTTGCATACTTATTAAAATGTGAGCACAATCTCAGTGAATTGGGTGTAAATGTGAGGGGTGGAGATGCTCTACCTGCTGTACTGATGACCGGGGTGAAGACGGTGACTGATAACGTCGTACTGTTGCTGCTGACAGTTGGCTGGGTGAAGATGGAGCCTGGAGTGGTGGAGGGTGGAGCTGGAGCTGCTGGTTCTGCTGCTGGTGGTTGTTGTTGTTGTTCTATAGTAACCGTAGAAGCAGGTGTCGTTTCCTGGACGGGTTTCGACGCTGTTACAGGCACCGTCTCAGCCAGAGATGGCGTAGATGTGGGTGTGGCCTCTGGAACAGGTGTGGTCTGGGTCGCCGGAGTTTCCGGCTCTTCGTGCTTGGGTTGGGAAGGTGGAGGTTCTTCTGTGACAGACGCTGGAGACGGAGTGGATGTAGAGATAGCAGAAGCTTCGGCGCTCGGTTCTGAAGAAGGTTCTTCAGGTGTAGTGGTAGAAACCGACTCGGGTGGAGGAGAAGGTTCAGGTTCAGTAGGTTTCTCAGGGACGGCGGGCGTTTCCTGAGGAAGAGGAGCTGCGAGCAGAGAGCTGAAGGATGGGATGGATGCAGATGAAGCAGGCGCAAATAAGAACTTTTTGCTGGTCATGGATGACGCTGCGCTTTCAGGGGGCTTAAATATTCCCGGATTTTGAGCTGCCTCCAGTGTAGTCCCGCCGGACTCCGAGTTGTTGCCAGTGGCGGCAGGTTTCGGAGCGTTTCCGAACGTGAACGTCATCCCAGGACCTGTGCTTGGTGGCTTGAAGGTGAAGGTTGAACTGGGCTTAGGAGATTCTTTAACCTCGTCTCCCTGGCCAACTCTGAGACCGAGGAAAGGGCCGAGAGAATCTTCTTGAGCTCTGGGAACCTGGAACGGGGGAATGGTAGAGCTTTTGCCCGGTTCATTCATCAAGCTCTGTGCAGGTTTCTGGGGGATTTTACCCACCTGGGTCACACCTTGAAGGGTCAAAAATGGAGGATGGGGAAAAAAAGAAACAGAGATTAAAAGTTGGATTTTTACCTAGCTGGATGGATTTTTAGCTGTCAAAGTAAGAAAAATAACCATTTTAGTTAAAGTTCCAGGTGATATAAGGTCAGATATTTACTTTGAGAAGAGCTCGCTCCTTGGGGTTGTGATGACGTGGTGCTCAGGCTAAAGGGGAATCCTGCAGGTGATCTGCAATTAACTTGTGGACGTTAATTATTAGGTAAAAACAGAGATTAAGATTTCAGTTCATGATCAGTAAATACACACTCACACTCCTTTGTTGATCTGCTGTTCCATAGATGAAGGTAAGCTGAACGGTGCAGCAGTGTCAGGTTTGGGTAAATGACCTAAACACACACACAGGCACTTTTATAAACACCATTACGACTAATAATATTAATAAAGATCTAAACAATTATCTAACAGTTCATTAAAAAATGCGATATTGGGAATTGAAAAAGTGAGAATTCTTACTGAACACAAAACTGGGTTGGGCCGGAGCGCTCTCTGAGACCGGGGGATGAACCGTTACTGCATTCTGGGTGGGGTTCTGAACAGAATGGGGCTAAAATATAGAAAAACAAAAAAATTAATATTATATATATATATACACACACACACACACATTGCTATGACCTATATGAACTAATCCTGTGTATGAATACATTTTCACCATAAGTGTAGTTATATATTTCAATATTCTTGAATATAAAAAGAGGCTCATATGCAAGTGTGTGATAAATAATTCAACGAATGAAACTCTGGGACCTGACTGTGTTATAGATAGAATTTTATCCTCATCTGAAAATAAAACAAAGCACCAGACATGACCTTTGAGTGACCCTCTGTGTTTTAATGAGCTGAGTGAAAACACACCCTCATCATTAAAGTAATATAAGTTCTCATAATTGAGATGCACGAAGCAGATAAAGAGCAATAATCAATGTAAAGATAAATAAAGTTTCCAGCCGTGTTCAATCACATCAGATGCCCCAAACTGTTATTGTACTAAAATAAAACTGAATTTAAAAAAACCCAAAAAACATCCAAGTTATTTTCGTATGCTAATGAGGCAGGAGGAGCTCAGAAAGTCACGCGACACTTCCGCGTGTCCTAATTAGCTTATCATGACGACGGATTCTCAGATGAGGCTGAAATGTAAGAAAACCTTCACAGATTCAGTGACACAGAGGCATGTAGCTGCTTATCAAACCCACTACAACAAAAGTAGAATACACACACAGTGTGCTCTATGATGCGTATTTTGTGTTAATGTGCTGCTCTATAGTGTTTATCAGCTTGAATGCAATAATTAAAGTGTAAAATAATCAAGTTTGTGCATGGAGCTACTAGCTTTGTTTGTGTATTGATTTAATGTTTTCAACTAAGTATCAAACTTTTACTCACCGAGTTTGTGCTTTCTTGGGAAATGTCCGACATATCGTCTTTCTGACCGCACGCTTTTACGGTCATGTGACCCGAATATATTTGCATTCATGATGGTGGTTGGGCGAGATATTCAAATAAATGAGCTTGGTCCTTTTTAGGTGTGTGTGTGTGTGTGTTATTGTTTTAGATTAAAATTACACATCAGAAAAACTTTTTAATGTCCTGACACTCATATCTGACTATAACAAATTGATGAATTAGCATATCACTTCTTTTTTTTCACCCTGGTGTCTTTTTACTCCCACTGTGAGACGGAGGACACTGCTAATGCAGCTCCAGGTAAAATACACAGGGTTGATTTTTGTGTGTAAAAGGAAACAAAGAAAGGAGAATAAACATGACTGGATAAGGATAAATTCCTTTTTTTGAGAAAGGTATCCAAACGAGGTGTAATTTAACACTATGACCCTTTCAAATTCCAGATTGTGATTGGTCAGAAGGCACTGATTAATTTCATGAATCTTAAATTAATGTGCTCTACACTACCAGCTGGTTCACAGGGACTCGTACCGTGGACGCTCTGATTAAAAAAAAAAAAAAACGTGTAATGATGATATGATGAAGTACTCTGTTTAGCATTCATGGAAGGAGTCTCTAGCTTCAGCAATCAGGCAGATTTTGATACGCTATATTGCCAAAAGTTTTGGGACACCCCTCCATATCATTTGAGTTCAGGGGTTGGACTCGGCCCCTTAGTTCCAGTGAAAGGAACTCTTAATGCTTCAACTTCATACCAAGACATTTTGGACCATTTTATGCTCTTTGTGGGAACAGTTTGGGGATGACCCCTTCCTGTTCCAACATGACTGCACACCAGTGACCAAATCAAGGTCCATAAAGACATGGATGAGTGAGTTTGGTGTGGAGGAACTTGACTGGCCTGCACAGAGTCCTGACCTCTGTGACTGCGAGCCAGACCAAAAGTGGGCCGTCTGCCTTTCCATGCACATGAATGTAATATGGAGTTGAACCACCCTTTTGCAGCTATAACAGCTTCAACTCTTCTGGGAAGGCTTTCCACAAGGTTTAGGAGTGTGTTTATGGGAATTTTTGACCATTCCTCTAGAAGTGCATTTATGAGGTCAGGCACTGATGTTGGACGAGAAGGTCTGGCTCACAGTCTCCGCTCTAATTCATCCCAAAGGTGTTCTATGGGTTTGAGGTCAGGACTCCGTGCAGTCCAGTCAAGAACAGGAAGGGGTCATCCCCAAACTGTTCCCACAAAGAGCATAAAATTTTCCAAAATGTCTTGGTATGAAGCCGAAGCCTTAAGAGTTCCTTTCACTGGAACTAAGGGGCCGAGCGCAACACCTGAATTCATATGATATGGAGGGGTGTCCCAATACTTTTGGTAATATAGTGTATTTTTTTAGAGGAGATTATTCATGAATAAAAAGTATACATGTTATGTATCATATAAACAATCAATTTCAGGGTGGAAAAAGTAATGCTTGATGAAAAGCTTCATCACACCACAGTGTTGTTGATTGTTTTACTATAACTAACCTGTTTATAGTATAACAAAGTAATGCAAATTATAAAGGAAGAAAATGCGCACACACACACACACAATCACAAACACAGTACTCACTTTTTTGGCTTCGACGGTTGCCAAAACCTGCTGAAATGTTTGATCTGCAGATGAAGCCATGGAGGCGCTGCAGGACAGAAAGAGTCAGAAAGATGGGAAAACAATCAATGACTGATTTTTTTCTCGTTTACTCACATCCAGAGCAGAAAATCACACAGAGTTAGACAGGAATGGACCGCTGCTACACTCTAGAGCCAAAGGTTTGTTGTTTCATCATCAGCTCCACTCTTCTGAGACGGTTTTCCACTACATGTTGTGGGGATTAGTGACTATTCAGCTACAAGATCATTAGTGAGATCAGACTCCGACGTTGGGATGTTGAGGAGACTCCAGGTCCAGATCTTCCCAAAGGGTGGTCAATGGGGTTGAGTCTGAGTCAGGGCTCTGTGCAGGACACTGCAGTTCTTCCACTTTCTCCAACCTTCACCTCTACACCAGGTCTTCATGGAGCTGCTGTGTGTCAGGGTTCGAGTTCCAGTGAAGGGATGCAAGGACATACTACACAACTGTGTGCTTCAGACTTTGTTTTAATAGTTAAAGGAAGAAGCAGATATAGGAGTGATGATCAGAATGCACATACTTTTGGCCAAACGGTGTATATAAAAGCTTCGTGACGATGGATGTGTATTAAGTAGTCCACGTATAAATTTTGTGATCCAGTCCACAGATTATCACTGAAGCGGATCATTTACTTACACAGCAAAAAAAAGGTGAACAGTCACACTGGCAGAAAAATCCACGTAGTCAAGATGAAACTCTGCCTCAGCACACTTTAATATTCTGCTCCTTACACCATTCTCTGCCCTTTTCCTCCCACAGTGTCAGTGTTCGTTTTGTGTACTCGTCAAAAACCCTGAATAATAATGGAGCAGGACGTAAACAGATTTCTGCTTATAGAGAAACAGCCCTCGAGGGGTTTCCATCTGAATATTCAACACATCAGCACAGAGAGAGAGAGAGAGAGACAGAGAGAGACATAGAGACAGAGCAAGAGAGAGAGACAGACAGATAGCACAGATAGAGCAAGAAAAAGAAAGTGAAAGAGAAAGAAAGGGAGAACGAGTGAGAGAAGAGAGAGAGAGAGAGAGAGAGAGAGAGAGAGGGGAACTCTACTGACCCCTAATGACGAACTCAAGCAACATGGGTCATTTGGTCAAGTTCAACAAACACAACATGATCTATATTCACTGTAGCTTGTTCTTTTTAAATATTATAAAAAATAAATCAGTGTGTGCGTGTCTGTCTGTGTGTGTGTTTTAACCTTCCTTGTCAGTATGTGTCTCTGTGCTGCTTACTGAGGCTGAATTATTATGGCTAACACATCACTCCACTGATCGATGTACACAGGGCAGAGAGGACACCAAGGGACATTACAGACTGCACACACACACACTCTCTCTCTTTCTCTCTCTCACACACTTCTGCTGCATCATGTGCAGATTTTTTCCCTCGTATAGCATCACTAAAAACACACACACTCACACAAAACTACAAGCTTGTGCACTATGTGTCTGACACAGAGTATTATCATTCCAGAAAGCTCATTAGAATATCGGGCCACGCCCACTCACACAGCTCTCAGCACTTCTTGTGTAAGATTAGGAGTTTATGTCTTCATTAATTTTATTACTTTATAGTAGAAAAGGCAAATCTGCTGCAACTGACCGGTGGAGAGAGGTTACTGACCTGGGGTCAGTGGAAACAGGCATGTTGGCTCCGTTATCCTTCAGCTCCTGTACGTTCACAACTTGAGGCACGTTCTTCAGCGTGAGTTCAGTCAGATTTGTCACTGCAACACAATTCATATTTATTACTCTCAACACCACACCCCCAGTGCATTCTGGGTATTCGGTGTAGCCTGCAGGGTTTCTGGAGTGCTCTAGATATCTTCACTAACTGCTTTCTTTAATATGTATAATTTATTCAAATTTATTTCAAGGTCAATTTTAGTGTTATTTTAGTTTATTTAGCTTATTGGTTAAATGATTTATAGACAAATATACTTAAATTTCTTCTTAAACATTTCTTTTACGATATCCTATGATTTAAACATAAGTATTTTTTAATAATCATTTATTTTAGTTCATTTTGTAGTTATTTAATGCAGTTTATTTAAAGGAAAAAATAAATAATGTTACATTTATTGTATGATAAAAAAAAAGTTTATTTTTATGGTAAAAACATCTCTTTTAGGTTATCTTATAATAAAAAATATTTTATATTTTATAGCTGGGAAAGAGGAAGAGAATTATTTTTCATACTTGGTTTCTGACTGTTCATGTGTCGGTTTAAAGCGGCTCTTCCTGCAGCCTGAGCAGGGGGCAGTGTGGTGGGTGTGGTCTTCTCTAGAGACGTGGCCTTTTCTGGAGGAGGAGGTCCGTGTGTCACTGTCTTGGTAGCCAGTGCCGTGCTGTCGGCGCTGTCCATGTTTATCTTGGGGACTGCTTCAAAAATATATAATATAAATATTTTTAAAAAAGAGTGAGATTTGGTTGTAACAAAAAAATGTTTCCCTGCAGTCACTGTCATCATGTCTTACCGCGAGGTCCAGCGCTCATCACTGGCCACTGCGTTGCTCCAGGGAACATCGGCGGGGAGTCGATGATGGATCGAGGCAGGATGGACGAAGTGCGCACTACAGTGGGGTGTCTCGGAAGGTTCGGGACAGGCAGAGGCACTTCCACTTCCTCCGGCACAGGCAGCGGGTCATCACACTCCGGAGGCTGATACAGAGACGAGGTGGAGCTCACGTCGTCCAGATCCTCAAAGTATTTGGGGGACAGGAAAGCTGATCTCGATAAGTTACCTTAAAAAAAAAAAAAAAAAAAAAGATAGCATGACACTTATTATTAGCTTATCTCATTTCTGTGGTGAAATGAGTTTATATATATATATATAAAATTCTCATTGTTGTGGACGGTGATACCTGGAGCTGTGGATCGTACAGGTGGAGTCTGACGCTTGGACAGGAAGTTCCTCAGCTGAGATTGCTTCACTGGAGTCATCTTAGCTGGAGACAACATGTTTATACAGCAAGAGACAGAGACGTCAGTAAAATCTCTCACCTTGATACCTCTTGTTCTTCCTATGTTTGCACCTTTCCTACATTTTTTCAACTGTTTCCTTTGCATTCGCTTTAAAAAAGAAGCAAAGTGCTGCCAAAGGTCCACAAGCTAGTGTAGAAGTAAAGGTCGCTGCAAATATTATATAGTACTATTGCCATTTTTATGCAAATCTGCAGCAGGTTTGGAACAAATAAGAACCACCACCTTTACAGACATGAGCACATGGGCACACACTAGAAATTAAATAATACACAGTATGCATGCATTCAGCAAAAATGAATATTAACAGTGCTTTAAAATTTGAAAGTGAATAATTAAGGGATCATCTAGAAAGTGCAGGAAAAGATTCACCGCCAGCTAATTTGTCTAATGATGAGTATAAAAGGTTTTAAAAAGGATAAGAGGATGTTTTTATTCACTAAATACTCATCAAATTACATTCAACAGATTTTTTACTGCTTTAAAACTAAACATCTACGTAGAAAATACCATTCATCTGTTTGTAAGTTATGATTAAAGAACTTACATGGAGATTTGGAAGAAGCTTTGGGCGTCGTATCCAGACTCGCCTTCAACAAGGCGTTTTTCAGACTCTCCAGCTCGCTATCCAAACTACAACACACACACACACACCTTTACATGGGCACTAGGGTCGAATAAAAGGAGGTAGGGCTGAATTAGGTGTGGCGTAGAGGCCTTTACCCCTGAGAGGATGATGAAGGTGCTGGTGAGGAGGTAGAGGAGAGCTGGCTGGAGGTTTTGTTGTAGAGTCTCAGGCTCTGCAGGTCTCTCACCAGATGCTCCAGCTTCTGTTTCTGCTGGTTGATGATGTCCATGTTGTTGGCCAGAGCTGTGTAAAGAGCCTCTCGCTCAGGGATTATCATGTGTCTGAAAACAGAGCAAATTAATAGAGTTTTGAATACACAGTACAACACTAGTAAACACAATACTACTGAATCATAGAGAGGGTTTTTAACAAATGGCCAAAATACAGTGTTTTCTTTTTTTTTCAAAAATAAATAAATAAATTTAGTTAATAAAATAAATTTAAAAGATTTATAAAATAAATTTAATAGATTTTTAAAACAAAATAAATGTAATAGACATTTATTCATGAATTACAAATCTGTGAATTAGTTTTAACTTCTTTTCAGAGTATATATAACTTTTATATAATGTTATACTGCTTTGATGGTAGTTTTTTGTAAAGTCTAATCTCCAAGACTGGATTCAGCAAAATCAAACGCTGACCCATTTGTGATTCCTGAATGTTCGAATTCGTACATACTGTACAAAATTATCACTTCTGTTTCCTGCTTTATATAGAAGTGAATTAGATTTTTATTTTTAGAGGATTAAGGAGCACATACCTCTGCTTTCTCTTCTTCTCCAGATGTTTTTCCCACTCCAGGTCTAACACATCATTAACGTCCTCCACGGTAAACTTGACGTACTGGTACAACCTGCGGATCTCCTGTTTACACGAACACTTACCCTTTACAACACTGACACTGTGATTATCCATACATTAAACCAGACTGCAAAGGCTTCTGGGTAATATCTGAAGCTTATCCTGAGACCTACAAGAAGTTAGTATTTAATAATATATTCATATTTAACAATGAATATCACTGAGGTGTCTGCTGCTACTGTGTGTGTGTGTGTGTGAGTAGTGGCTTCAACCTTGAGCTGGCTCTCTCTGCGTGGGTCCAGCGGTTTCTTGTAGAGGAGCTGGAGGTAGCCTTTGTCTCGGTTTAGTTCTCTCTGAGCTCGAGCTTCTTCTGCTCCAGCGAACCCCTCCAGCAGCGTTGTCTTCAGAGTGCTGATATCACCATGCATGGACTGACACCAAAACAAAGAGCGTGTTGGGTTAAAAAGCTGAAACCTTACTACTGTGGCATTTTAAATACACTATCAGATTTATTTATAAAATTTGTTAAAATCGTTGTCTTGATAAAGTCATTTTCTTCTTGTATTTTTCTGATTTATATTAAACAATTTGCATTGAAGTGAGCAAACCTGCCCCACCGGTCATTTCGGATTTATTTTGGTACTGCATGTTTGTATGTGTTGAGCTGCACTCAGGCTCTACACTGTGCTTTTTTATTTTTTGTTGCATTATTTAAACGCACCTCCGTGGTCTCCTTGATCTCCAGTGTGAACCTCTGCAGGTCTTCACTCTCTTTGCGTAGCTCCCTCATCTCATCTGAGCTCCCTACACAGAAATCTGCTGCCTTCACACGTGCCTTCAGCTCGTCCAGCTCCTTTTTGAAATGAGAGGTCTGTGGAGAAGAAACAGTATAATAAAACATCTTATATATAGTACAAAAAAATCTTCCCTTCCTATGGATTTACATATTCGGATTAGATCATTGTTAATAAAAGGCGTGTCCTGGTCTTGGACTCACTTCTTCCTGTATTCCAACCATCACTGGATCGGAGTCTTTCGTCTGCTGGAGCTGTTTCTCCACAAATTTCACAGAAGAAAGCTTCGAGACAGAAAGAGAAAGTGTACATTATATATTTAAAATACTTTTACACACTGTGGTGTGTGAAATGAATGTGACTAGACAAGCTTATTAGTGGCTTTAAATACCATTTTTTTTGCTACACACATAAAGCACAAGGGCTAAACTGCTGATCTGAACAATAAACCCTTTATATGAGATTGTTTAATGTTCTTCATTTGTTCTTGAAGTTTCATCAGCTCTGGGACACTGAGTGATTAATCCAGGATGACTAATGAGTGTGTGTGTGTGTGTGTGTGTGTGTGTGTGTGTGTGTGTAGGTATAAGTAAAGTGTGTGAACCTGTGTTGAAGGGGGAGCAGATGAGGCGGCTGGAGCTGGAGTAGTTTTCTGCACTGCAGCAGATGGAGCGTTGTTCTGAGCAGGGGCAGGGCGTGTCACTACTTACACACACACACACACACAATTACTGCTGAATGAATTTCATTTTCTGGAGGCGTGCATGTATGTGAAATGGACTGAACCACTTGTGTACCTGTGGGGGGTGCAGCAGGTTTGTTGATGTTGAACACAGGTTTGGGTTGACCACTCAATTCTGGAGCTGCTGCTGGTTTGGGAGTGGAGGTGAAGGAGAAGGGTTGGGTAGATGGAGCTGGTGGGTTGGGCGTCTCTGCTGCTAGAAACCTAAACACACACACACACACACATTTGTGTACATTAAAAGAATAACACAATGACACTAACTGCACCTGTATCTGTTCAGTGTCACAAATATCTGTATGTATTCAGATAATATCCCAAAGTGGGTGTGGCATAACCACAGGATGTTTATTTGTTGCCCTCTATAGGTAGAAAGCAGGAAGTGATGTGTATGATGGTTCTACTTTAACTGTGTTTATTTAAAATCAGATTACAGAAATTGATATTTAGATTCTGGGTGAGAATCTGCTGAAGCAAACCACGAATGCTAAAATAGTTGATTACATTTAGGGCAATAATACCATCTGTGAAAGAAAGACCTCCTCTCACCTGTCATTGAGGTTGACCCGAACGTTAGGTGTGGCCAGCTCCGTTCCACCCTTCAGCAGGGTGACAGGAGAAGCTGTAGCCGTAGGCACGTGCCCTAATGCGCCGGTGCCCTCCGTCAGGGGTTTAATGCTGATAGCGCCGCTAAAGGCAGGGACAGAGGGCGCCTCACTTGCAGGTTTAGGAGGTGCGAAGGAGAAGCCTGATGCAGAGGGAAAGATCGAAGAAGTGGAAGAAGCAGCACTGAAGGAGAAGAGGGAGGAAGCGGAGGGAAGATTGAATGAAAGACCCGAGGAGGAAGAGGCTGCTGGAGCTGCTGGAGCAGCAGGAGGAGCAGCAGGAGGGGCAGAAGAAGAGGCAGGTGTAATGGAGGGCATTTGGAATGGCGAGAAGACAGGAGGAGGTGGTTTGGAAGTGGCAGGAGCCTGAGGTGGAGGCAGGGACTCTGAAATGAAAGAAACCAACAAAATTGATCTTATATTTTTATTTGTCCAAGAAATTTCACTACTGTTTAATTTAACTGAAAAAAAAACACTATTGGCTACTTTTAAGAAACATTTTGAACAAATAAAGGAAAAAAACAATACTCAAAATAGACATTTTAACATTTACACTGAATTCCTAAACCAGTTTTTTGGAAATGACCCAAAAGATCACAAGAATCTGATTAAAAGTCAATCACAATTAAAAATATGGCATTTTCTAGGCTACTTAGGAATTTTAAAATTTGCTATTAGGATTTGAACGAATGAGAATACAAAAAATTGCAATGCAAATTTTTATAACACTTTATATCAACACACACAAAGCAACTTTACAGAAACTCTATCTGTAACTCTATAGACTTTATCTGTCATTTAATTATTTGTATTGATTTATTTTTCCTCACTCTGTAAAGGCGGTCTCTCTCCGTTCTGAGGCAGGCTGCCGGCAGACATGACCAGCTGCTTAACACCCGGGTTCAGGTTGATGAGGGAGAACGGACACAGCACTCCATCGGTCGAGAGGATCAGCAGTGTGGGAGCCGGTGGGAGCTTCTTCTCATCAGCTGTGAAGTGTTAAAAATTTTTAAAAAAAATTAAAATCAGAGTTTTGAGGTCATTAAGGGTCACGATGTGAAATGAATTCAATGTACGGATGGAGCAAAGAGCCAGCATCAGACTACTGCACAAAAAGTAGGACCTAACATTAAAAATACATCTCCTACAGCAGTTAGACTACAGCAGCGTCGGAGATGGGGGTGAGTTGGAGCTCGAGATTTGCATTGCAGTTTCCTGCTATTCAAATGAGGCAGACGGACGAGGACAGAAGTCTAGAAAGGATCGTGAGTCTTTCTGAGATTAGGATTAATCATCCTCCTGTTGTTTCTGAATTCATTTAAAACACACTGCTGTTTATACAGAAAGTCTCGCTACATGAACTTTCTCTCTTTTTCTGCTCCAGTTCAGGGCATGTTCCAGACTCCAGTGCTTACATATGTGTATCTCGCCCTGACTGGTGTAGTCGATGGCCACTCCCACAGGAAGCGTGTCGTCGTTGTTCAGAGTGACAGGAAGTTCTCCTCGGCTCGCGTCCTCCAGTAACCACAGCTCCCAGTTTGTCTGTGTGAAAACAGAATCAGGAGGATGTCAGAGATAAAGTGATGATGCACATCATTTATTTGGTATATTATTAATTAACATGCGGTTGTAGATCAAGTGGTTAAGACTCTGGTTTGTCGACTGGAAGATCAGGGTTCAAGCCCCAGCACCACCAAGCTGCCACCGTTGGGCCCTTAAGCAAGGCCCCTAACCCACTCTGCTCCAGGGGCACCGCACATTACTTATCTCATTTAAATCTCTGTATTTAATATTTTTTGTTATACTTTATTTTATTATAGGTTATTTGTTTTTTTGTTATATTTTATTGTTATATTTTGTACCATTAGTATTTTATTATTGTATTTATTTAATAATATTATATTAATTATTATATACTATTATTCTCATTTTATTTATTACTTGTGCTTGTGGATACTGGTGGAAGTTGTAAATTTCCCATTGGGATGAATAAAGTATCTGTCTGTCTGTCTGTCTGTCTGTCTGACCCTGTGCTCTGACCCCAAACCCCAAGGATGGGATATACAAATAAAGGCTACTTACTTGCTTCATTGACAGAGACTGATGTCAGCATGAGGATGTTTCAAGAGGGGTTTAAATAAAGTGAACATGAATTGCTCTGTCATAAATTATTTATATTTTTTGAACAAACAAATATATCTGTATAACTGTCCCTGTAAAATACTCTTCTTCCTTGGAGATTGTTTTTTGGCTCATTTAGATTTTATTTAGGATTAATTTATATATCCTATGTAGGATTTTTACAGTGGTGAAAAAGCTCATGTCATGCTAATCTTAGCTTCACTTTTAGCCTGGAGCACTTTACTTTGTTCCTCTGACTCCTTATTTATTACAAAATCTGACTTCTATTAGATTCTGATTTATTGTGCACACACTGTTCAATAAAAAGACCTTTCCAGGATCAGTTAAACATGCTCTGTTACCTTGTCCTCCTGTTTAGCGATAATGTTGACTTCGATGGAGGCAGCTGAGGCAGCGAGGATCAGATCCCTGTGACGAGGGGACAAAAAAAAAAAGAGAAGAAGTCAGGATTAATCCTCTCTTATCTTTGTGTGTGAACTCTCATTTCATTCTCATGCTCCGTCTCACCAGTCCTCGATATGGTTCAGGAAGTAATGATGCTGTCTCTCGGTGCATGAGCCGAACACGATGTCGCTGAAGTTCAGGAACTTGTCCTCTTTCTTCTCGTCTTTCTTCTGCACAAACAAAACAGGACACGGGTTTAGATCGAGTTCGGTGCTTAGCACTGTGTAAATACTCGTTTAAAGAAAAAAGAGAGAGTCTCACAGGAAGTGACACCATGACGAGCTCGGGCGGAGTCTCAAGAGAGCCGTCGGCCGCCGCATACACCACGGCGAAGTTGTAGGTGCTTAACCATAACACGTCCAACACTGAGGAAGGAAAAAACCACACGATATCAGACACCACACCTACATTTTAGTTAATACATTAAATAATAAATCATCAGTTTCATCACAGCTTCTGGTCTACAGCCACATCCTAACACCACCACATGAACACGGCTTTACAGAAAACAAGAGTATAACACCATCCATCGTTAAACTTTACCTTTAACGGGATTGTCTGCGGTGTAGAAACTCGGACAAGGGATCACCTTCTTCTGCTGCAGATCCTGGAGAAAAAAAAAAAAGAAAAATACGGTCGAAGATGAAGAACCCTGTAGGAACGTTAGTGATGTAAAGGAAAGGGATTAATGAGACACTTACGGGAGTGTACTGAACCACGGTGGCGTCCTGTTTCCCAGCAGCAACCTGCTTTCCTTTAGGACTCCAGCAAACTACACAGCAGGAAACACACCGTTTATCACATTAATAGACTTTTACTCCTCACTCAGGTGTCTTCTTCAGGTTTAGGCTGATTTATATCCAACAGAAAAATGTGCTATTCATACGAAAAATATTTAGGGCGCATTTTACGATTTGAATCAGTTTATAGACAGTCATAGCACATTAATTACAAGTCATTAATTATTTTAAAATACCTAAATAAAACATCTAAAAAAAAAGACTATATAATATTGGTATCACAATGTTTCATGTTTCTATTCATCATTTAGAAACCATCTGAAAGAAGCTAATGTAAAAATTCTGAATTTTTTCCCACATTTTAAAAAGAATCAGGGTTTATTTTTGCTGATGTTAAATAAAGCACCATCTAATCATTTTTACTGCATCACTGAGAAATTATTGATCACAAACCTTATATAAATCATGATCGATAAAACGACTAAGAAATCGTTACATACACTACATTTCCAAAAGTATTGAACTCTTAATGCTTCAGCTTCATACCAAGACATTTTGGACAATTTCATGCTCTTTGTGGGAACAGTTTGGGGATGACCCCTTCCTGTTCCAACATTACTGCAGACCAGTGACCAAAGCAAGGTCCATAAAGACATGGATGAGTGAGTTTGGTGTGGAGGAACTTGACTGTCCTGCACAGAGTCCTGACCTCAACCCCATAGAACACCATTGGGATGAATTAGAGTGGAGACTGTGAGCCAGACCTTCTCGTCCAACATCAGTGCCTGACCTCACAAATGTGCTTCTAGAAGAATGGTCAAAAATTCCAATAAACACACTCCTAAACCTTGTGGAAAGCCTTCCCAGAAGAGTTGAGGCTCTTATAGCTGCAAAGGGCAGGACAACTCCATATTACATTCATGTGCATGGAAAGGCAGACGTCCCAAAACTTTTGGCAATACGGTGTATTCCAGACGAGCTGGAGCGTGAAACCTTACCACAGGTGATGCCGACGGAAGCAGGAAGTTGAGCGACGGGTACAATTTTGTCCATCACGTCCAGCACCATCATACTGCCATCTGAAAGACAAGCTGAGACTCTGAACGCCTCGACCGGACTCCATTTTAGATCCTGCACCAGGGTGTCTGGCTGGGAGTCCGCTTTAAAGGACGCGAAGGGACGTTTGTCCTGTCGGGTCTGCGAGAGGAAAAAAATGTTAGATGTTTACAGCAGAGGAACGTGCTGGTGAGACTTTTTTTTGGTAGAAGCTTACCTTGTTGAAGAAGGTGCGGACGTCATAGAAGTCTAGAGTGAGACCAGTTTCCTCGCTAGCGCCACACACTGACAGGGTGAGTTCATCGCTGCTGAGGGCCAAGTGGTGCATGGGGAGGTCGACGGTCAGCGCCTGGCACTCCACACCCTCCACTGCAGGACACCAGATTAAGACATCAGCAAATCATCATTATGTGCCATGTCAAGAAGACAGACCGTACAATACACTACAATACAGTCGTGCCTTAGAAGCTCCGCCCACAAGCCTTACACATTCTGTTCACTTTTCCGGCCACAACCTACAGGATCGTGAAGTCTGTAATCTGATTGGCTGCTCGCGCTTCCATTCTTTCCTGCTCTGGGTTTCAGTATCATCTTCTTTAAAGGTCATCACAGTGGTTATTATTTCCCCCACATCTTACCTATCTCGTTAGTGTTTCCGCTGACCTTCCCTGCAGTGATGATGTCATCGGTCAAAAACACCTTGAGCGCTCTGCCCTGGCCGACGAATGTCACGCCAAATTTGTTCGAGATGGCGAGAAGACTGGAGCGCTCCCTGGGCAAATCATCAGGAGAGTCGAAGACACGGATTTTCTTCATCTGCCGGAACTGAAAATCCTGATGGAAAGATAAATATAAATAATTTAACCATTTAATAGATAATTAATTAAGATCATTATCTAAAAACCTCTTTGAAACTATACACGTTCATATATACAAAAATCACATTTTTCATCTAGTGGCACTCACACTCTTGACAGGTTCGAAGAACCGATCAAGGAGTCGATTCTTTGAACCGACTCCTTCGATCAGATATTAAAAATATATTGATTAATTTCAATATTAATAAAAAAAAATACAGAAAATCTTTTTTAAGAGGAAATAAAACATATTTGTGGTTTATTACAAACGAATATTCATGTGGAGTGGTAGTAATTTTAGTTATTTGATATGAACATAAAAAAGTAAAGTTAATTCTGGTTAGCTTCAATGCCAGCTTGCTAACACACAACGGAACAACTTTTTGTCTTTTGTTTTTTAATTCAGCGCTTTTATTAATATTAAAATCCAACGCTAGAATAGAATGTTTACTCAGTTATGGCGGTTAGCAAAGTTAGCTAACAGAACTTTGAAGCTCACTAGCTGATTAGCTACGATAGCATAATGCTAGCTTAGCGGAGAAGCTACATCGCTTTCTTTTACCTTCATTTCCCTCTCGGGAGTGTCGTCCCCCATTCTGTCCGCTTGCTGTTATTTGTCCAGGCAAATTATTATTATATTTTTAAAATGTTTTGATCAGCGCAATTATATTTGGATCAAAACTAGCAAGCCCCACGCGCAGTTTGTTTATTCCATTGCGCGAGAATAGAAACTGAATCGCGCGCACCGTGTATATGGAACCTCAAGAGGGTCAAACTCCCCCATTAACTAAATGCACGTCAGTTATAAATCGTTCTTGGAATTTCACCTAGAAAATATAAACAATGACAGTATTTTTTTTTAAAGAATTACAAAAATCTTGTAGTACCATAATCTTGTAGTATTAGTAGTTATAATAATAATTTAGGTCATGCTAGTCATGATACAAATCTAAAAAATTATTTTATAAAATAAATTATGATTCGTTATGAATCAACAAATTATGCAAAAACATCATATTTTATGTACTTTATTTTTAAATATTTGGTGTATGTTATATCTTCTTCCTTTGAAGAACATTTATTTCCTCTTGTACGAGTTAAAAACGTTTATACAACTCTTGCGTTAACAGTGACCTCATTGGCTTTCCAAAGTCGTGGGAACGAAAGCCAATTTTCCAAAATAAAAGTTGTTTGCGTTATTTTAGTGGTTCAGCAACACGAATTTCCCTTTTTTTTTCAAAACAAAAGTCTCAGCACAATTTCTAGTTAAAGTAATAGAACATGAACATTAATGAGATTGATGTTCATCAATCCCCCCCCACAATATCTTTATTTAGAGAACTATACACTTATTAAAAAATATATATTTCAAACAAGGAGATTTTTTAAAAAATTGTAAAAATCTTGAAGTTTTGTTGAAGTTGTTTGTTTACATCTTTGTGTACTCAGATTGCTGGCATTTTCTAAGATAATTATAAACGAATTATAACCATGTATAAGCACGTTTTAGGACTACAGTTTATAAAATGTATTTAAAATAGTCTGTTTTCTGCTGCGAATAATCTGGTCTAGTGACAGCAGACTGATTGTAGAAGCAGAGCAGATGGATGAAGATAAAGGAATAACCTATGTTTATTCATAATTCTATAATGATATGGATCTATAGTGAATAAACAGCCATAATCCAACCGTTGTGTCGGCATGGTGATGTGAAACGAGCTCCTCGAAGGAAAACATGAATTATTTAAAGACAAGTGGACAAGCATCTGGTGAAATAAGGAATTTTATTAGAAAGCAAACATTTCAGTATTGCATTTGTAAATGAATCAGTGAGTCAAACCCCGTTCCGACGGAGGAATTGAATCCGAACGGAAATTTCGCGTTGAATCAGAGTCTTTAAAAGACGTAAACAACAGTCTCATCTTTCTGAAGTGTGATTCTTTATCTCAGTTCAGTGATATCATTGTATTAGACATAAACTTGAAGAATCTCAGTCATCTGTGTAGAGGAAGATGTTCCCGAGCTGCTCTGCTCTGTATCCTGGGATCGGCTGGACCCCAGAAAACACAGAGGGACAGAGAGAGAGAATCACCAGTAAAAGCTGAAGCAAAGCAGCGAAAGGTTTACAGAAATGCTAAGAAAATGTAAAAATTAGTGCACGTTTTGTTCATCTGATTGTCTGCGCTCTGAGCACATGGCTTTTTTTTGTTTTTTGTTTTTAACGTGGCCTACGATCGCCAACTTTCACACCGAATGGTAAAGTGCTGGCATGAATTATTCATAATAAACACACACACACATATACACACATATATACACAATTACAAATACACAATTCAGCTCTCATCCTGGGTCAAGGGTCAAACTGAAGCTGATATGCAATCAGGGCTTTTACAAATCTACTAACTGTTGGAATATTGCTTGAAGATGAAAAGAAAAAAAATCTGAGTTTACAATTCAGCGATCCTGCTGTAAAAAACTTCAGCACTTTTAAACAGATCCACTGTTCTGGAAGCTTCTTGATATGATTATTTTAACCACTGCAGATTTTCTTATCGCATTAAAAAACGAATATATCTAATATCGTCAGAATTCAGACCCACAAACAGCTGGAGAATTTCTTAAAAATATGTTCCAGGTGTGCATGATTAGTTTTACATCCAAAGGATGCTGTAATATGTATCACGAGCTCTCATTCTCATCAGAAAACAACTGATTCAAAAATACGTTTTTTTTATTAAGAAGTGACAGATGATTCACTTAAACAGCAGAATCTTTCTTTCTGAGTGACCCATGAAGTTTAGAAACGATTCACGACCCTCAGCACCGTTCCAGCACAATATACAAATATATTAAAAAAGACAGATCAGTTTTTTATAACTCAATGTTTGGCATTTTTTTGGACGAGTCATGTGTCGTTTGAATGACTCGACTCTTTCAACTGAATCATTTAAGTGAATCGACTCACATATATGAGACTTTCTTTTTTTAATTCTATATTTTTTTGTGTGTGTAGATGCTGCCCATCCTAATTCTCTCGCTGTGTACCTCAATTAATGTGTGGAAAGCTTCTGTTTAACATCAGAGCTGTACTCATTCGTCTTCCTCTGTCCAAGTCCAAACAGTGCATGTGTGTCCTCTCTGGCCATGTTTATGATTCAAAATAGAATGAAATCTGGTCACCTATGTCATCATTTATTAAAAATGAAAAACTAACAAAATAATGGCAAAATTTGTCCAGTTTAGAACAAAATATCAATGAGTCAAATTATCTGACTCACTGAAAGGGTAGAAATTCCCATCACATGATTCATGATTCAGTGATGTAAGAGTCAACTCTTTCGACTCCCAACGTGTTCATTACCATTTTGAAAGAGTCGCCTCTTTTTGGTGAGCTGCAATACACCAATGATTCATGAATCGCTTATAAGAGTCAACTCCCAAGAGTCGATCTATAAGAGTCAATCTATAAGATCTCAAACAACTCATTGCCGACATCAATGAGTTGTTTAAGAGCCAAAGGAGCCGACTCTTATTTTGAGTGAGTCAAATAATCTGACTGAATTCTCCTTGATTTATAAACAGTGGAATAAAATACACAAAAAAACTCCAAATGGTCAGGTTTTAAAACTCATCATTTGTCCTGATCATTTGTGACATGTCTCTCACACTTCTCAGGGAGGAAAAAAAGCCAACCTGTCTTTCACATTTTGTGCAAAAGCGATCAGCCGTTAGTGCCAAAATTTAGAGACTTAAAGTCTTAATGATGGAAGTAGTATCTACAATGTAAAACAGAAAAAAACAAAAACAAAAAATACACACAGACACATAAATTATCCTGTCGCTCCACACGGGACGGCGTTACGCCTCCACAATCAGCGCTTTCCCACCGCCATCGACATTCTTCTGAGTTCCTCTCAGCATCTAGTGCAACGGTTTCCATCCATTTAAAGCCTAATATGTGTTACTAAAATAAATGGAAGATACATTTTGGGAACTTGTAGGTGCATATGTGCGAAATAAAATAAAAAAAAAGAAATAAACAGAATTGTTTACGGGGCGTGACGTGCGACTGATAAAAAGAGACGAACCTAAAGGCAGGATTAAATACGCTTCCTATAAGAGCCCCGGATCTGACGGGTTCTCCAGTACATCGTTTACTAGAGTTGAATTTTTCACACATACTAAATGAAGGATCATAGAGTTTCGCCTCTGGAACCCGAGGCCTGGACTGTACATAAAGCTATTGTTAGAATCATTTATGCATCAAACATGCACCAGAGATGCTCACCTGCTGTCAGAATCCTCAGGTATGTTTAAGTAGCTACAGCTGGAAAAAAACAATACAAAAGAAAGAAAAATGGGCAAATCTTTAATTCGGTAAGAAGTTTCTCTCTGATCAGGTCTCATCTCCAGGTAATGGAGGACGCGGATATTCTCGTTAAGGCACTGATACTCGTCCTATTACAGAGTCATGGTGTGGACATGGAGGGTCTAATTTCTAATAGGAAATTTCCTCTTTATCTTTTTACCCCAAATGTAGTCGATCATCCAAGAAATCCCGGTGTCTGAAGTCACCGCTATCTGGAGCTACGAGGCTGATATTTTGCATAAATATATCCATCTCAAACCCACATCCTTCAGTGTTCTTCAGTGATGTGGTTTTGGACACTTTATAACCTCTCACGTGTCGTCTATAAACATGAACTAACTTCCAGAGTGAGGCAGAACACCAAATCTGTTTGGAAGCTGAAAGAGTCGACTCCTTTTTGGTGATCTGAATCACTGTAGAATTCGCATCTCTACAGCCTGGAGATGATTCATTAGTCGCCTAGAGATGATTCAAGAGTCGATTTTAAAAGAGACTCTTTGCCATTTTGTTCTAAATAGGACATAATGTCAAGGAGTTGTTTGAGAGTCGACTTGACAGATGAACTGACTCAGTGAAAAGAGCAGGAATTCCTATCACTTAAGTATACCAATGATTCATAAATCGCCTATTAATACTCCGGGATTTTATCTGTGGATCCAGTGACGATTAATCCCAAAATGTCACTACTCACGTTCTCTCCTGTGTAAAAAAAAAAAAAAAAAAAAAAAAAAAGAGCTCTGTCCACTAGGTGGCGGTGCAGAGCCGAGACGCCGTGTTCCAACACGTGTGATTTTACAGCATGCAAATTATTCAAATGGTGGAAGGCGAGTAGTTTATGATGTGTAGGTTAGGGAACATATCCAACAGTGTGTAAAAACAGACTAACCCTGACTGATCGACTGCACCGGGGTTCGAGGTGAAACTGTGTCCATCTGATTTCTGACCAAAACATTCCCTCACAAGACAAATTCAACAAACCTGAAGATTCTGACTGTGAGAAAACAAGATTTCTGATTTCCGAACCACAACAATGTCACACTCTTCCTCTCCTTTCTCATGATGTTTTGTTGAAAAAAAGAAAAAGAAAAATAATAATTGAGGATTTCTTCATGCCTGTGTCCTGGGAGAGTGTAGAGTCATCTCACACACTGCTGCAGCAGAAAAATCAAACACTCTGCAGGAAACTGAGCATCATACTGAGCATCACACACACACACACACACAGGCAGGAGAGGAGGAAGAGGAGGAGGAGGAGCACACTGCTGCTGTATGTTTGCTATAGATTCTGCATCGTGAATATGAAATGAAAGGTAAAAAAAAAACAAAATAAAAACACACACCGGAAGAAAAAATGTGTCCCGAGCTCGTAGTGTTGAAATTTCACTGAAATTTCTTCGTCAGATTTTTTTTTCTATCGCTTTCGAGGGAGAACAAAACGGCTGAAGAGCTCGAGTCACTTCGCTTTCTTCCATCCACTCCCTCAGTTCAAGTGCAAATGCAAAACAAAAAAAGCCAGCAAAAAAAAAAAAAAAAACATAAAATGCCGACAGTCTCATCTTAAATAATTTACAGTAGAGAACCATAAGCCAAAACAAAACAAAAAAAAAACTTTTCTTCTGACCCTCACAGTGAAAATCAGCTGGATTGTTTTTCTACAGTCCAGATGCTGGAGGGAAATAAAAGAAAATAAAATGATAGAACGGTCCGCATTTCATTTCCGACGCTGTGGTTCTGTGAATCGTATCATTATTATTTTCGTTTTGCATGCAAGCGTCCCGGCTGGAAGCATTCTGCCGTGTCCCGTAGGTACGCGGTCCGTCTCCCGGGAAAAAGCGCTCTTCTTTCTTTCAGTCTGATTGTGAACGACGGTCCAGGTTGTTTTTTAACAAACACAGGCATTGCTTCAGTCATTAAAGAGAAACTCTCATCTCCTGAAACTCTCCACACATCACATCTGCAGCCTGTCACCCAGCGTCAGGAACCCAGTTTAATCGGCAGCTGAAAAAACAGATGAGGATCTCTGATGAGCGATGGAAATATAAAAGCAGATGAAAATCCTGAAGTTTTCGGAAATCCGTAGATTATTGATCGGTGTAACAGAGAACGCTAACGAACGCGGGATGAAGGATCGATCCTTAACGCGTGAACAGCATAAAGAAAATTCCTGCCTGTTAAACTTTTACTGCTGATATTAATATAAATCATTAAATTAGGCAAAATTGCTCAAAATAAAGCAAAATTTAAATGATATGAGGGAAATGAGAACTAATTTTCTATTGGCTCACAGGACTGAGCTGTGATTGGTCAGTAAAGCAACCGCAAATACACGTCACTCGTCCTTTCCCTTTTCGGTGAATCGGATTTCACATTTTGTCAGGTGAATTTTATTCCCGTTTATCGCCATAGCAACGGGTGAACTATCGTATCTGCTAGTTTCCATGTAACATGGAACTACTTTTCCTGATGGCGTAGTAATACCAGGAAGCATTCTGGAACTTGTAAAGTAACTGGAACTACTTTATACTGAACTGCTCTGTGGTTGGAAAATACAAAATAAACAGGAAATCTGACCAGAATTTAATAACTGCCCCTTTAGACCTCTATAATAAGTTTGATTTAAGGAATGGCGTATAGATTCACGGAGAGAGAATAAACCTGAGATGCAGTGGATGGAGATCAGACTAAAAGACGACAGAGAATCCCTTTAAAACCTCGTTCTTGTATCTGGGAGCGAGATCCTGAGAGTCGGAGCTTCGGCTGGCCGCAGCCGTTCACATGCACAGTGATTTCCCCACGGACGATGGAGTAATGTATCGCTTTCATTTTGGTGGGAGGTTTTAGTTTTCCTGGAAAATACAGAACATTCAGTGTATCGCAAAAAGTCTCCAGAGGGATCTCTCGCTGAGGCACTTTCAGGTCTCGCATGGCCTCCTCACGGCTTCACAAACCACTTCGCTGCAGTTTTGGTGAAAAAAAAGAAGTGCTTCTCAGTTCGAGTGCAAATCTGTCTTTTCTACTTACATAAGCAATGCCTGTGTTTGTCCTTCACGCCCATTTTACCCAGCATGCCCTGCTGCACGTGTTAGCGTAGCGTGTTTCAGTACTGTTTTTAATTTGTCCTGAAAACCCTCGCACCTGCATGAGCACCTTCTTCGAAACGCAGACCTCAGGATTAGAAGAATAGTCTGAGGCCACGCCTCTTTTATTGTGATTGTCACTCTCAGTAATGGAGGCCTCTTTATCTATCAGTCTCAATAAAAGAGGCGTGTCCGGTGTCAGGCCTGGGTAAAGAGGCGTGGCCTGTGTGAGTGTCAGTCTCTTGCTTTTTTTACTTCTGCTATTTTTTTTTTACTGTTTATAAAAATCTGATCACATTCACGAGGTCATCTTAGGAACGTCACTCGAGCTGATAACGTGTCCAAAACAACCTTTCCTACATTCAATCTAGGGAAAATTGATAAGGGTGCAATAAAAACAGTATTGAAACACAGCCTGGCTTCTGCAGCGGCTTTTCACTGCCCGTTTATCCTCAGCCCCTCCCCAAACTCCTGCTCCTCCTGTCCGTCATGTGCCGGACGACCCTGAACTCCGCCCTCAACCCCCATAAGGAGAGAACTGGCCCCCAAAGTCTCCTCCACTCCCTCGACCATGGCTCCTTCCTCCTCCTCTTCCTCCTCCGCCTGGCCCTCGATGAGCTCTCCGCTCTCGCTGTCCAGCTGCTGCTGAGTTCTTACAGCATCCTTACGCTCACCAAACAGCGGCAGCTGCTTGAAGTCTGGGTCAAAGGTCAACGGAACGCCCAGATTAAGCCCTGCCCCTGAGCCACGGTACATGTCGATGCCTTCGGGCAGCATGGACTTGATCTTGGGAAGCCATCGTTTCCGGACGCGGCGAGCGTTGGTGCACATGTCGGCAGCGATCACGTTCATCTCACTCTCTTTGAAGTTGGGCGCAAATTTTTGACAGTAGACTGAAATGAGAGAGAGAGAGAGAGAGAGAGAGAGAGAGAGACAGAGAGAGAGAGAGAGAGAGAGACAGAGAGAGACAGAGAGAGAGACAGAGAGAGAGAGAGAGACAGAGAGAGTGAGACAGAGAGAGAGAGAGACACAGAGAGACAGAGAGAGAGAGACAGAGAGAGAGTGAGAGAGAGAGAGAGTGAGAGAGAGAGACAGAGAGAGAGAGTGAGAGAGAGAGAGACAGTCATTTGCAAACTGCCAGATGAACTACCTGAAAGAGGTTAAGTAGGTGTGGCCTGTGTGCCTATAATTCTTGGTAAAGGAGGTGTGGCCTGTGTGTCCGTCATTTTTAGTAAAAGTGGTGTGGCCTGTGTGTCCGTCTTTATTAGTAAAGGAGGCGTGGCCTGTGTCCATCATTATTAGTAAAAGTGGTGTGGCCTGTATGTCTGTCATTATTAGCAAAAGAGGTGTGGCCTGTATGTCTGCATGGCCCGTGTGTCTGTCATTATTAGTAAAGGAGGTGTGGCCTGTATGTCCGTCATTATTAGTAAAGGAGGTGTGGCCTGTATGTCCGTCATTATTAGTAAAGGAGGTCTGGCCTGTGTGGTTGTCATTATTAGTAAAGGAGGTGTGGCCTGTGTGGTTGTCATTATTAGTAAAAGAGGTGTGGCCTGTGTGGTTGTCATTATTAGTAAAGGAGGTGTGGCCTGTGTGTCTGTCATTATTAGTAAAGGAGGTGTGGCCTGTGTGGTTGTCATTATTAGTAAAAGAGGTGTGGCCTGTATGTCTGCATGGCCTGTGTGTCTGTCATTATTAGTAATCAAGGTGTGGCCTGTGTGTCTGTCATTATTAGTAAAAGAGGTGTGGCCTGTGTGTTTGTCATTATTAGTAAAAGAGGTGTGGCCTGTGTATCTGTTATTCTTAGTAAAGGAGGTGTGGCCTGTGTGTCTGTCATTATTGGTAAAGGAGGTGTGGCCTGTGTGTCTGTCATTATTAGTAAAGGAGGCGTGGCCTGTGTGTCTGTCATTATTAGTAAAGGAGGCGTGGCCTGTGTGCCTGTTATTCTTAGTAATCAAGGTGTGGCCTGTGTGTCTGTCATTATTAGTAAAAGAGGTGTGGCCTGTGTGTTTGTCATTATTAGTAAAAGAGGTGTGGCCTGTGTATCTGTTATTCTTAGTAAAGGAGGTGTGGCCTGTGTGTCTGTCATTATTGGTAAAAGAGGTGTGGCCTGTGTCTGTCATTATTAGTAAAAGAGGTGTGGCCTGTGTGTCTGTCATTCTTGGTAAAGGAGGTGTGGCCTGTGTCTGTCATTATTAGTAAAGGAGGTGTGGCCCGTGTATCTGTTATTCTTAGTAAAGGAGGTGTGGCCTGTGTGTCTGTCATTATTGGTAAAAGAGGTGTGGCCTGTGTCTGTCATTATTAGTAAAAGAGATGTGGCCTGTGTGTCTGTCATTATTAGTAAAAGAGGTGTGGCCTGTGTGTCTGTCATTATTAGTAAAAGAGGTCTGGCCTGTGTGTCTGTCATTATTAGTAAAAGAGGTGTGGCCTGTGTGGTTGTTATTCTTAGTAAAGGAGGTGTGGCCTGTGTGTCTGTCATTCTTGGTAAAGGAGGTGTGGCCTGTGTGTCTGTCATTATTAGTAAAAGAGATGTGGCCTGTGTGTCTGTCATTATTAGTAAAAGAGGTGTGGCCTGTGTGTCTGTCATTATTAGTAAAAGAGGTCTGGCCTGTGTGTCTGTCATTATTAGTAAAAGAGGTGTGGCCTGTGTGGTTGTTATTCTTAGTAAAGGAGGTGTGGCCTGTGTGTCTGTCATTCTTGGTAAAGGAGGTGTGGCCTGTGTGTCAGTCATTATTAGTAAAAGAGGTGTGGCCTGTGTGTCTGTCATTATTAGTAAAAGAGGTGTGGCCTGTGTATCTGTTATTCTTAGTAAAGGAGGTGTGGCCTGTGTGTCTGTCATTCTTGGTAAAGGAGGTGTGGCCCGTGTATCTGTTATTCTTAGTAAAGGAGGTGTGGCCTGTGTGTCTGTCATTATTGGTAAAAGAGGTGTGGCCTGTGTGTCTGTCATTATTGGTAAAAGAGATGTGGCCTGTGTGTCTGTCATTATTAGTAAAAGAGGTGTGGCCTGTGTGTCTGTCATTATTAGTAAAAGAGGTGTGGCCTGTGTGTCTGTCATTATTAGTAAAAGAGGTGTGGCCTGTGTATCTGTTATTCTTAGTAAAGGAGGTGTGGCCTGTGTGTCTGTCATTCTTGGTAAAGGAGGCGTGGCCTGTGTGCCTGTTATTCTTAGTAATCAAGGTTTGACCTGTGTGTCAGTCATTATTAGTAAAAGAGGTGTGGCCTGTGTGTCTGTCATTATTAGTAAAAGAGGTGTGGCCTGTGTATCTGTTATTCTTAGTAAAGGAGGTGTGGCCTGTGTGTCTGTCATTATTAGTAAAAGAGGTGTGGCCTGTGTGTCTGTCATTATTGGTAAAAGAGACATGGCCTGTGTGTCTGTCATTATTAGTAAAAGAGGTGTGGCCTGTGTGTCTGTCATTATTAGTAAAAGAGGTGTGGCCTGTGTGTCTGTCATTATTGGTAAAAGAGACATGGCCTGTGTGTCTGTTATTCTTAGTAAAGGAGGCGTGGCTCTCAAAATTGCTAGTGTCAGTAAATCTGTATCTGTATCTGTGATTCTCAGTGAAGAAGGTGTGGCCTTTCCAACTGTCAAACTCAGAAAAGGAGGTGTGGCCTGCGTGTTTTGTAAAAATAAATGGGCATATTTCAAATTAAATTCTTAATGTATCACATATCACACTGCACATCCTACTGTAAACACATGCTTATTAAAAAGTAAACTGACATGAATCGACTCTTTATTAATGTTTATGGATATAAAATGGATATAATTCTAATCTGAAATATTCGGAACATACGTTTAACAGCATTCAGAACTCGGCTATCCAGAGGCTTTCTGCTCGGGTCACTGGTCGAGGAACGGATTCCAGTCCCACAGCTGTTCGCCAGAGTGTTTCTGTACACACACACACACACCCACACACACCAGGGGGCGCAGGGGGAATAAAACACAATGAGCAACCATCTATCAGCACATTTTCATTAAAATATCTACACACACACATACACACACACGTGGTTTTGGTGATATTCAGAGTTTTTATAAAAAAAACCCACATATTAACTATTCCACAGAGGCAGAAAGACGTATTATTATTTCTTTAGTGATCATTTGGTTTTCAGTAATCAGCTGCAGGAGCTCAGTGCGTCACTGGTGCTGTGGTGGGATCTGAACTCATGACCTTTTGGTCTTTAGGGCAGAGTTTTAAGCGCTGAGTGACTGGTTCACCTGAGAGCTGCTCGCTGAGTGTCTGTGTCTCGGGGCAACGTGTTTCACATGTGACTTGCTGAATCAGCTTCTGAACGGCGAGATCAAACCTGTGATCTTGGCTTTACAAGACCGACGCCTTGCCCCTTGGCCATCACGCGCTGCACGTATTCCAACACGCTTCTCAAATACAACCAGTCATAAACTACAGAGCGTGAACCTTTAATACAGACACGCCAACTCTGAGGGGGGAATAAGGAGGAGTCTGAGGCTAAAGGGGGCGGAGTTAAAACAGAGAAAACTAAAAAAAATCTTGCATAATCAAAATGTAAATTTTTTTAGTGCTCATTTTTAAAATTCAAAGCTTTGAGCAACTCTGTGTTAGAATGTTCTGGAAGAATGTGTTCATTTATTTTTAGACCTTATAACACTGCACTATATTCTACACAGTTAATCTTACTTAAAATTCTTTACATTTTTCTTTTTATAATTTTTATTTTTGTGCACCCAAACACTGAGGCAAGTTCCTTGCACGAGCAAATCCCACAGTACTCGACTGTAACACTGGTTCTGATTCTGAAGTACAGGACACCAGCCAGCCAATCAGAGACGAGAATTAATTAATTAATTAATTTACAAACCTGTCGAAGAAAGTAGCGAGCAGTCGCCTCAATAAGACCTTGTGTTTAATGCCGGCACACAAGTGGCAGTTCATCAGCTGTCCTCTGGTCATGAACACTCCTGTACCTACACACACACACACACCGTCCATAAACAGTGCACTGTTGTTCCACAGTCATGTATTCAGAGCTCTGGTGGCACAAAATAACCCCAGAATGTAAATGTAACACACACACACACACTGTACACACACACTGTACACGGTCCATTACATCACCTTAGCAAACAACTCGGACTGTTGACTTGCGGGTGAAATGACGCACAGGAGGTAAAATTAAATTCGTTTTTCTCCTGAATGTGTCATTTAAAGCATCAGAATAATCTCTGGATTCTGATTGGTCAGGAGTGTTGATTCACTTCCTGACAGCAGGGCAGCTGCACATCAGCACGCTCCTTATGAGTGTTATCGTTTCCATAGCAACAGCTCATTCACAGTGACCGGTGCGGTGGGCGCTCCGTTTCAACAGACTTTGAGATTTAATTCATATTTACGGAAGGAGTCTCCAGTGTCAGAGCTTTGTAATCATTCAGACCTAAAGCTGTAACTGTTTATTTTTATATTTTAGAATTACAATCAGCATCTGTGTGCTAGCATTAACTCCACTTCATCATGCGACATGACTCTAGCTAAGCACAGTAAAGGTTACATATCTAACGCATCTAAACAAACAAACAAACAAACAAACAAACGATAAAAATGCTCTACTCACCTGCAACTAGTTCGAGTTTCTCCCCGGGGTCGCCTTCCGTGTAGAGTTTGGGGTGACACCGGTAGCCGATCTGGCTAATTAGGCTAGCGGGCAGCGCCACCAAATCACGGCGTAGCAGGACACAGGAACGACTTTCCAGAGGCACAGAAACCATCTCGGGTTTATCCGTCACTGAGGGACAGAGAGAGACGCTAAAAATCACTCCATTCCGGATATTTAATACATTCACATCATCTTCACACAAAAACATTTAACCTTCTAAGTAACCTAGTTAACGATGATGTAGTACCTCTGAGGATCTGCTTGATCAGCATCCCATATTAGGAAGCTAATTTGCATATGCATGAAGAAACTTATTCGCGAGGAAACTCATAAATATTCAAAAGAGGAGCAGAAAACGAGGGATACCGGAACGAGCCACGGTGAGGTCCCATCTCTGAAATTCATTGCATGTGCGTGTGCGTGATCAGACGTGAGCTAGAGCGCAGAATAAAGTGAGTGCGACGTGTCGAAAAGTACAGAAACGTGTTCTTTAAAGCTCGTATGAAAGGCATCGACTGGAGAAACTTTTTATTTTGAAGAAGCAGAAAAAGAATTTTGTGAAATTTTTAACCGGACCAGAGTTTAATCTCTGCTTCAGACGGCAGAAAAGCGTTCAGTTCCTTTTACAAATTCCTGAAGTTCACAATCAAACCGATTTGCATCGACTCCGCCCACTGTTCTGTCTATTTACATAGTCATTAAACAAAACACGTAAAAAACGGACAAGAAGTGCATTTCTGCTCACGTGAAAGATGTTAATAAACCCGCTTTAACATATATGCATTACTTTTTCAAAGTTTGCACATTTGCACTTTTCTTTTATTTAATATGTAAAAATCAGCTTCGTCAGATCCGACTGGTTTTCTCCATGTTATCCTGAGCGTATGCAAATTACATCCTCAACGTGTAAAGAGAAAGGACGCATGCTTACGTGTTAGTAAAGTGATTCCCAAATAAAACAGACTGTTTAATATGAAGTTGTTGTTTTTTTAAAAGCTTGTCACTTCCTGCTTCGGGCGGCGTCACGATCTGATTGGCTAAAAAAATTCAACACATTTATTCTGAGTGAGGAGAGTTCAACTTTTTGTCTCTGATCCTCTTTTAATTGACCTCTACACACACACACACACACACACACACACACACACACACACACACACACGGCTCTCAGGTATCCCACACTGTGACCCTGCCGTGTCCGAACTCGAATGGATTACAGGAAGATCGGAAATCCGAGGCTCCAGAGTGACTGATGAGACACGCCACTGAATCCTACTGATTTTGTTCTTTCTTTCTTTCTTTCTTTCTTTCTTTCTTTCTTTCTTTCTTTCTTTCTTTCTTTCTTTAATGCAGTCGTTCAAACAGCATCGCTGCAAATTATATTTTTTAAATAAAATATAAAATCTATTTATTTATTTTATATATAAATAAAAAATATATTTTTAAAATAAAATATAAAATCTATTTAATTTTTTTATATATAAATAAAAAATTATATTTTTTGAATTGAATATAAAATATTTTTTATCCGTGATTACATCAGAAATCGGAAATCTTTGCAGCATTAATTAATTTAATTAAAATCTAGAATTATTTTAAAAAGAGTAACTCTGTTCAATGTTATTTGTTTTTAACACACATTTATTTTTAAAGCTCAACATTTCAGTTCAATTTCTATTCTTTTCCAAATTCGAAGTAATTCTAATCAGATTCATTGATCCATTTCTTTATATCTGTACAGTCTGAGTCGATCTGTACAACTCAGTTCTGTTTTATTTCTTTCACCGTGCTGAACGTTCTCACAAAGCAGCTTTCACAAAATGTTTATTTATAGATTTAAAGATTTTGATCTGTAATGAAGAAGCCAGAAGAGGATGTGATGAGGAAAGTGTCTCACTTCTGCTGGAATTTAAAAATAAACTCAATAAAAACAACCCCTCTGTATCGTACCGTTATTTCTCGGCGTCTTTAAAAATGAATATCAGTGCAGCTTCACTCTCTTTATTCTCCTATTGTCAACTAATCACGAAGATCTGAGACGTCACGATATAAATGATATAAATAATACTTCAAAAAAAAGGAAAATAAAGAAGGCAAACTTAAACGAAAGCTGGAAAGAAAATAAGTTGCCTTGGTTTTGACTTTCCACCCATTTTGACTTTCCACCCATTTTGACTTTCCACCAGTTTGGCAAAGAAGGTTTTTCCATTTTAGAGCGTCTCTGATTAAAATCTTTCATTTTTTTTTACTTGTATTTTGACTCATGGTGAAAGTCCTGCACATTCATCGGTGAGTTTCAGTCTGACTTGTAACTTTACGGCCCACATTCCCGAGAAGATCAAGAATCAAATCCTTTAAAAAACTGATAGCAAAGTGACGACTGAAGAAACCTTTAGTGATATGAACAAATATAACACGTGTCATAATGGGGTCTGACCACCACCACGACGCGGCCTGCTGACCGCTGTCCAGTTTAAAGCTTTCAGGACGTGGTGTTATTATAAAATATGAGAATATAAGAATTAAAACTAAGTGACTAAGTGATTTGTGTCTGGCTGAATGCCTCTCCTCAGACTGCTGGATTTAATCATTAATGTAAATCTGTGCTGTTCGGTTAGTCTGAAGCGTGTGAGATTTAAACCTGACCCCGAAACGCTGATAGATTGATAGTTTGAGGATGAACGTGATATTTACTTGCGTAAGGATTTGCTGTGCGACTGTACATCTGTGCGAAAGTATCCTCGCCGATTCCGTCATAGTTCTCCTCATCGAACTCCTCATCCTCGTTCTGATAAGACGTGGGGCTGTCTGTGGTGGGCAGGCTGGACGCTCCGGGGCTGGATCGCTCTCCGGGCATGACGGGGTACATTCCCGGCACCCCGGGGTAGAAGAACGAGTTTCCTCGCATCCCAGAACTCCTCTTGGCTCCTCCCAGGAGGCTGAGCGGCGTCTCGCTGCCCTCTGTCTTAACCCTGCGGAGCGAAGGTGACCAGCTGGGAGGAGCCAACATGGCCGCTGCCGCTGCCGCCGCCACAGCTGCTACAGTGTTGTTTACGCTGTTGTTGTTGTTGGGGCTCTGAGGCTCCGAGCCTGTCTCGTCTGTGGCGGCGGTGGCCGAGTCACAGTGAGGCGAGTTAGCCTTGAACATGAGCTCCATGCCTCTCTCGACGATGTGCTGGATCTGCAGATACCCGGCCGTGTACATGACCACCAGCTGCTCGCTGGCCGCCATGGTCAGCTTCCCCGTGTAGCAGAAGGACAGGATTTGCTGGAAGCAGGCCGGAGTGACGGAAGAAGGCAGCTCGAATTCGGACTTGGCGCTGCCGCTGAACAGATCACGGAAGTAGAGGCTGCTGGCGGCGAGGACGGCGCGATGCGCCCTGAACGCCTGTCCCTTCACCACGATGGACACGTCGCAGTACAGGCCCTGCAGCCGCTGCTCGTTCAGCGACACCAGCACCGCACTGCCGAAGTTCGGGATCTCCACGTGCAGCAGCTGCGACATGGCGGCCCGCGTTCACACAAACACACAGCGGCTCATCTGAGGAGACACAAACAGAGGCACGGAGTCAGGATCAGATCACACACCGCCTTTTATTAACACTTAAACAAACAGGAAGGTGTCTCCAGAGTCAGACTTTAGAAGTATTTACAGCTCAGGAACACAAGCTGAGAGGCTGGTGAAGGAACCTGTGTTTACAGCTGCTTTAACGCAAGTAACAACAACGTTAGATTTCTGTAATAAATCAAATCAACTTTTCTTCACGCTGTTACAGGAAACTAATCAGCGTCAGGGTGAACACAGGAACTCTGTCACGTTACGGCTCCATCGCAGCGTGTGTAGACGTGACGGTCATTTCTTAACTGAATGTGTGAGGAGGAGGAGGGTGTGAGAGGAAACTGAAGGGATCAGCATCCTGAATAATAACACACACACACACACACACGCGTTGTTCAGTTCTCATCACGCCTCTGCACGTCTAATATATTCACATCAGATTAGAGACAGAGGCGCGGCGGAAAAAACAGCAGGCTGAGAGACAGATGGAAGTGGAATAAGTGAAAAAACGACACTCCGTGTGACACGCAGTGCATCACACCGCGCATCACACAACACCACAGATACCAGATTATTGTGCTTACGATATGATTTTTTATTTACGTTATTGTTTTTTTCCAGAAACCGTAGTATTCCAGAAAACTGATTCTTCTAAACCGCTCCAAGATGCTCTCCTTGCCTCGCCTCGCCTCTTTAATCCACTTTAATCATTATAACGTTGTTTAATCCTTTACTTTACCTCACGCTAATCTGTATTTCTTATTTACTTCGGATTATTTCAGCTTCCTTTCTCATGTAGAACAGCAGCACCGGGCTGAGAAAGGAGGTGAAGAAAGATGAGTGAGAAGATTTCTTGATTATTTAATTTCTCTATTAAACCAAACGCCTCGGACTGCACCGCGTCCCGGACTTCGTTTCCACGTGGAGGAGATTCTTTAGGATCTGAACTCATTTGCATAAGCTTCATTTAAATATTAAATATTTCTTCCACGTGACATCACGTGACGCAATATTCTTTGTAAATTACTTGCAAAGTGAGGCGGCAAAGCAGGTTTTCCACAGATATAAGACAAGACAAATGTAGGGAGAAAAATTTCATTTGACAATAAATAGATAGATAGATAGATAGATAGATAGATAGATAGATAGATAGATAGATAGATAGATAGATAGATAGATAGATAGATAGATAGATAAAAATAAATACAAATAAATTAAAAAATGCTGCAGGAAGAAAATAAAAATCTTCATTACACAAAGATATGCACTGGGGAATGCAATTAAAAAACCTCACAAATTAGAATTTAAATATTGTAATTAAGTGCTAATGACAGAAGATAATTAGCATAAACGTAAATCACATGCAGCATGTGCGCTCTCGCTGCCATCCTTCATTTACTGCCACACTGTAAACACTGCATTACTGTACACATCTAAATACACATGCATTTCTAACTCCTGCAGATCTGTAGATCTCATGCAAGGAGCCCAGAGAGACCCGGGGGCCCGTCTTAGGTGGTCTGTAGGGGGCAGAGCTTAACATAGCCTCATCACCAGCACCGCCTCTAAAGAATCATGCAAAAACTATGAAAAACACACACCTGATACTTTAAACTCCTGCGATCTCCGCCAGCTTCATGATTGTACAATGATAGTAAGCATAAAAAATCTCTCTCTCTCTCTCTCTCTCTCTCTCTCTCTCTCACACACACACAGACACACAGACGCGCACACACACACACACACGTCAGTCTTAACTCATCTCTTACTCTCTTACACACACCGGAGTGGAGTTAATACTCTTGAGAAATTCTCTGCAGCAGATTTCCAGGAACAGTAACTGAAACGCTGCCACCACACACACACACACACACACACACACCCACACACACACACTTTCCCCCCTTCTGCACTTCGAACAATCCCTCTATCATAGAAGTCTGACCTGCCAAGTTCGCTCTTCAGTCGTGCAGAAAACCCTAGGACGCTCTCTAACTCCACGCAACACTCTCTCTCTCTTTCTGTCTCGCTCTCTCTCTTTCTGTCTCTCTCTCTGTCTTTCTGTCTCTCTCTCTTACTCCTTCTCCCCCTGTCTCTCACTCTCTCACTCACTCTCTCCGCCTGCCTCTCTCTGTCTTGCTCTCTCTCTCTCTGCAGCTGGGGATCCAGTGCATCAGCGCTGAAAAGGAAAGGGTTTGTGTGTAATCAATGCAGCATCTATACGTCGCAGAGAGAAAGAGAGAGAGAGAAAGAGAGAGAGAGCGAGAGAACAGAAAGCAGGCTACAGTTACAGAAAAGGGAGTCAGAGGACGGGGAGGGAGGGGCTTTGAGACAGAGGGAAAGTCATTTAAGGACAGTACGAGTGAAGAAAAGCAATTCGACGGGGCTTTGCACTTCACGCCGAAGCCCCAGAGACTCGGCTCTTCTTGGAATACAAAACTCCCAGACTGCAGAAAGCAGAAAGCCCTGACCGGACCACACCGATATTAATTACAATTTCACTTCACCACATGTCAGCCAAATCATACGCTCCTTTTCCATTCATCTCAACGTAGCTTTATTCGCATGAACATCTTGGGTAACCAGACGGAGTTTATAAAGCACTGACAGTTTACTTCCATAATCATTCAGACTCAAAATACATTCCGGGTCCTTTTTACAAATGAGTCGACTCTCTGAATCGACTCCTCCATGGAAATGGATCACATGCACAACAACTAACGCTGCACAGATATAACATTTTATATGCTAACACAAACATTTTTCTCAAGAAAGCTAGAGGGAGATTTCAGTGAACACTTTTATCCAAAAACGAAGAAGAAGAATCACCAGGACTGTTTTAGGAAGTGAGTGATTCAGGAGCCGAAGGAGTCGACTCTTATCAATGAATCATGTGACTCACTGAAACAAAGCATAAAAATTTCCACCAATAAAATATACGTATCTGATTTAAGTACGAGTTTTTTTTTTTTTACCGTTGAACAGCAAAGACGGCAAAGGTTAGCAAGCATCAACATTATCTACGAATGTCTGAGACACCGAGCCGTGACTTTAGCTACGATGAATTTCTCTCACGCTACTGAGACAAATGATTCCTCTGATCAATCCTGTGGCTCGTGTGATTTGGGGTTTCTTCCGTTCTAGCTCCCAATTAGTGATAAATTACTGAATCAAAGGAAAATGTACGTCATCTTAGATTATACAGAGAGGTAGCTAGAGCAGTTAGCTTGCTACGCTAATCTTATCTGAGAACAACACTAGGGCAAGGCTGAACTTTAACACGGAAACCAATTCTTCCTTTTCGTATTAACCAGTTTTTTTTTTTTAATGTTTTAGTTAGACAGGCCACGCCCATAACAACAACAGCAGCAGGTCATCAAGAGAATTTAAAAAGCTACTGATGTGAATTATTATATATGAATAACATGAACATGGATGTTAAATTCGCTCCTAGTTCTACTCAAGTCGTTAGCAGCAGTTGATTATAAACTAGATGTACCATAAGGTGTGTTTTTTCACAGTCTCTCTGACACACATGCACACACACACACACACACACACACACACACACACACTTCAAAACCCTCCACAGCTTCATCTCGGCTCGCCGTGTAAACACAAAGCAGCTGTATAGGAACAAGGCCAAATCTGAGCCACTCTGTATGTTTGCTTTTTTTTGTCGTTCTTTGTGTGTATTTCTGCGAGATCTGTCTGCACTTGCAGACGCTTCCTTTGGTGAAACGTTCCTCCGTCGTGTCTACAGAGCTGGCATTTGAAAGCAGACAGAGTGTCACTTTGTACAGACGTATGATATCAGGACACGACGGCTGGGAAAAGGACTCGCAAACAAAAGGAAGACACCACGTTTCACATATCATGTGGCAACGGCAGATGGGACAGTCCTGACGTTTTCTGCCAAATAGGATGCAAATGTAGAAAGACGAGATAAAAAGCACTACACTACACATAACAAAAAAACAACACAGAAAAAAAAATAACACATCACTCGCTGTTTTTATTTTTCCACACTTTCGGGCTCTGAAAACGAACAAGCCAAAGTCGACCATCACAGGGACTTAAGGACACCTGACACCCGAATAAAAGAAACTTGTGAGAAAAGATGGCAGAAGATCTTAGATTAGATGATGGAGGGGGCAGAAGAACAAATCTGAATCTGTATTACATCCAATCTGAAATGTCAATCGTTTACAGCAGAGCGCTGTTCGGTTTTAGCGCACGACAGACGCGCGACATAAACGGATTAAAAGCACGTGCTACGATGAGGAAGCGTTTATTTAACTTTCGCAGAAGGAGTCTCTCTGCGCTTCGTTAGTCATCAACAGACATGTTTTTATTTCTCTTATGAACTTTAATAGACAGAAAACAGAGAGGCTAGTGAGGGAACGGTCGTTTATCGCTGCCATAGCGTAAGCAAGAACAGAGATTAACCAGTTTCATGGACGTTCCATAACACTAAGTGTCACTATGAACAAATTTCCTGACTAAAAATTGTAATGTTTAATAAGAATTTGTATTATAAGAGGAATTAGCAACTTTGGCGCTTTATTTTTCAGGGCTATAGCAGTAACTCTGCTTCCTGTCACTGCCGTAATTATTTTTCTCAAACAGTACTACCTACAGTGTTTTGTTCCACATTATACATATTATTACATACTATAATATTAATTACATCTGTTAAGGATAATTATAATTCATTTCCCATCACAAGTTTTTCGTGTTTAACGTGTCAGACTCCCCCCATTCAGGCGCTCAATGGAATGATCCGTTTCCATGGCATCCTGCGAAGGCATTTTCGAGCGCGCGAAACAGAAAGTGACCGGATTCAAATTCTGGAGGCTCGGGATGAGTAGTTTTTTAGTTGTTTTTTAATCTACATAACGTACATAACGGACGGCTTTGTTACTTTAGCAGTGCTGGACAAGTAAAGCTCCTCCCTCCTTCCCGTTAGCCATGCCTGTGGATCGCGCGCCAGCCCCTCCCGCGCGTCATGCCACTCCGCTCGCGCCTTCTTGTCTCGCTGCCAGCGTGCTCACACGGAGCTGCAATGCAGTGCCCGGTACAGAGTCTGCAGACATGCATGGACGTGCCAGGCTCGTGCATTCAAATAATGTGGAGCCGGGACGCAGGAAAGAAACTGCACGAGCTCTCAGACTTAAAACAGATGCAGACGCAAGCGCGCGAACACACACATGCGCGCGCGCACACACACACGCACGGCACAAACAGGCACGCGCGCACATAACACACTAAATATAGCCTTTGCACATATCTGATAACAGTATAGAGAGAAAATGGCGGCCACCGTGAAGCTGGCACGCGCATCCTTAAAGACAAGACCTGAACAACCGCGTGCTGTAGTGATGCAACGGAGCAAAATTATATTTTATAGTTAATCAATCAATCAATCAATCAATCAATCTATCTATCTATCTATCTATCTATCTATCTATCTATCTATCTATCTATCTATCTATCTATCTATCTATCTATCTATCTATCTATCTATCTATCTATCTATCTATCTATCTATCTATCTATCTATCTATCTGTTTAGTGCAGAACTTGGCACCAAGCTAATTCCCAAACCTTAACCTCAGTAACCATTCAGCTTTGTTAAGTTTCTAAAATAAAATTTTAAGTTATAAAAGTGTTGTATAATATTCCCGTTGTTGCGTGTCCGCTTCAAGATCTAAAACACATGAGAAAAAACAATCTGCTCCAGTGTGCTCCAAAATATGTCGCCTAATTTTAGGTGTTCAGAAAGTGAACACTGTGCTGGAAGTAGGAAATATGCAGATATAACACACACACACACACACACACACACACAGAGAGAGTGAAACAGGATTTAAATCTTTTTAAATAGTTCTATATATAGTAATTCCAGGCTCTAATGATTTTGGAGTAAAGATTATGAGTGTTATGTAAAGATGTAATTAAAGTCACATTAGAAAGCTAACTTTAGGTGTTCCGAGCTGAGGAACCTACAAAATGTGTAAGTGCTAAACATTTGCAAGCGTTGCACGGCATATTAACCACATTCTGCTCGGCTCTATGGATCCTCTCCATAAGAACAATCCACTTTATAAATATTCAAACACTGCAGTCACGCCTGAGTGCACACACACACACACTCACACACACACACACACACTCACACACACACACACATACTCACACACACACACACATACTCACACACACACACTCACACACACACACACACACTCACACACACACACACACTCACACACACACACACACACACACACACACACTCACACACACACATAATCACACACACACACACACACACACACACTCACACACACACACAGGCTCAATCCCAAAGGTCTCCCTTCAGGACCAGTAGCGCACTACGTATGTAAAGAGATTTATTTCTCGCTGCACATCTTATAGGCTGCAGGAAGGAGTTTGAGATGCAGCTTTAGGTTCTTTGAGCTTCAGGAGCCTCCTGGCAACAGTCCTGCCAATCAGAGCTCTCTCTCTCTGCGCTCTGTGTTTATGTGTGTGTGTGTGTGTGTTGGATGACATGACACGTGAAAGGTTTAGATGAAACACTTCGCCATTTCTGAGATCTGATACAGTCTCAAAGTTTGTTAGCAACTGAACTTTTCAGATGATTACATCATCACACTGTTCATGATTCCAGTAAAATCTCCAGAAGATTCTCTAACATAATGCACGATAAAGAGTCTTCTCCGTGTCTGATTATACAGAGATATAAAGACTTTCTTATGCTGGATCTGTGATTGAGGAATATGTGTATGTTCTCCATTCTCCATACATTAACACACTCTGTTTATGGTCATCTACAGTATCTACAGTATCTTGAGTATCTAGAGTATCTACAGTATCTAGAGTGTCATGAGTATCTGGAGTATCTAGAGTGTCTACAGTGTCTTGAGTGTCTACAGTATCTTGAGTATCTACAATATCTAAAGTATCATGAGTATCTAGAGGAGTATCTACAGTATCTGGAGTATTTGTACTTGTCCTGTGGTCTTCCTATCGCTGGATTTTCTACAAGATTTGTATCTGATTTTAATAAAGAACTTTGCTGTCCACCATCTTGGATCACAATGACCCTAAATTCAGTCATGTGACTCAGAACTTCGAGCTCAGCTCGCAAAATCTTTTTCAAAAAGCAAGATTTCATCATATGTATATCACATCACTCACAGATGTTCTACAAGCTATGAAGTAAACACTTCAGACACCGTGACATTTCAGGAAACAGCGTTATTATCCAGATGACAAACGGCGTGGAAAAGTTGAGGTTAGTTTCTCGGATTATCTCTGGGTGTTTCAGCTCCGTGTCACTCAGAGAGAGAGAGAGTGAATAAACATCTCCCTGTTCACTGGGTTCAGTCCCTCACACACAAACTCAGGAGCTAGCGTGATGAGCACACGCAAACCAAGCTCCTCTAAACGATTTCCACAAAGTGGTGCGTAATTAAAGACGGAACGTTCTGGCTGAGTTACTCCCAAAATAAACTGGAGTGAGCCGTGTTCAGTGTAAAGTCAGGAAAAGTGTTAAAGTCGAAAGGAAAGCCAGATCATCTGTAATGAAATAAAACGTTTCTGTAATCAGGAAGCTGGACAGTGTTTGTCTGGAGACAGAACATCAGGAACTAATCCATGCCACAATGTCACTGTGACCTGCTGGGAGAACACAACACACCACTGAGGATCACTCCATCACTGTCACTCCATCACTCTGTCACTCCATCACTGTCACTCCATCACTGTCACTCCATCACTCTGTCACTCCATCACTGTCACTCCATCACTGTCACTCCATCACTGTCACTTCATCACTGTCACTCCATCAGTCACTCCATCACTGTCACTCCATCACTGTCACTCCATCACTGTCACTCCATCACTGTCACTCCATCACTGTCACTCCATCACTCTGTCATTCCATCACTGTCACTCCATCACTGTCACTCCATCACTGTCACTCCATCACTGTCACTCCATCACTGTCACTTCATCACTCTGTCACTCCATCAGTCACTCCATCACTGTCACTCCATCACTCTGTCACTCCATCACTGTCACTCCATCACTGTCACTCCATCACTCTGTCACTCCATCACTGTCACTCCATCACTGTCACTCCATCACTCTGTCACTCCATCACTGTCACTCCATCACTGTCACTCCATCACTGTCACTCCATCACTGTCACTCCATCACTCTGTCATTCCATCACTGTCACTCCATCACTGTCACTCCATCACTGTCACTCCATCACTGTCACTTCATCACTGTCACTCCATCAGTCACTCCATCACTGTCACTCCATCACTCTGTCACTCCATCACTGTCACTCCATCACTCTGTCACTCCATCACTCTGTCACTCCATCACTGTCACTCCATCACTGTCACTCCATCACTCTGTCACTCCATCACTGTCACTCCATCACTGTCACTCCATCACTGTCACTCCATCACTCTGTCACTCCATCACTGTCACTCCATCACTCTGTCACTCCATCACTGTCACTCCATCACTGTCACTCCATCACTCTGTCACTCCATCACTGTCACTCCATCACTGTCACTCCATCACTCTGTCACTCCATCACTGTCACTCCATCACTCTGTCACTCCATCACTGTCACTCCATCACTGTCACTCCATCACTGTCACTCCATCACTCTGTCATTCCATCACTGTCACTCCATCACTGTCACTCCATCACTCTGTCACTCCATCACTGTCACTCCATCACTGTCACTCCATCACTGTCACTCCATCACTGTCACTTCATCACTGTCACTCCATCAGTCACTCCATCACTGTCACTCCATCACTCTGTCACTCCATCACTGTCACTCCATCACTCTGTCACTCCATCACTCTGTCACTCCATCACTGTCACTCCATCACTGTCACTCCATCACTCTGTCACTCCATCACTGTCACTCCATCACTGTCACTCCATCACTCTGTCACTCCATCACTGTCACTCCATCACTCTGTCACTCCATCACTGTCACTCCATCACTGTCACTCCATCACTCTGTCACTCCATCACTGTCACTCCATCACTCTGTCATTCCATCACTGTCACTCCATCACTGTCACTCCATCACTCTGTCACTCCATCACTGTCACTCCATCACTCTGTCACTCCATCACTCTGTCACTCCATCACTGTCACTCCATCACTCTGTCACTCCATCACTGTCACTCCATCACTGTCACTCCATCACTCTGTCACTCCATCACTGTCACTCCATCACTCTGTCACTCCATCACTCTGTCACTCCATCACTGTCACTCCATCACTCTGTCACTCCATCACTGTCACTCCATCACTGTCACTCCATCACTCTGTCACTCCATCACTGTCACTCCATCAGTCACTCCATCACTGTCACTCCATCAGTCACTCCATCACTGTCACTCCATCACTCTGTCACTCCATCACTCTGTCACTCCATCACTGTCACTCCATCACTCTGTCACTCCATCACTGTCACTCCATCACTCTGTCACTCCATCACTGTCACTCCATCACTCTGTCACTCCATCACTGTCACTCTGTCACTCCATCACTGTCACTCTGTCACTCCATCACTGTCACTCCATCACTGTCACTCCATCACTCTGTCACTCCATCACTCTCACTCCATCACTCCATCACTCTGTCACTCCATCACTGTCACTCCATCACTCTGTCACTCCATCACTGTCACTCCATCACTCTGTCACTCCATCACTCTCACTCCATCACTGTCACTCCATCACTCTGTCACTCAATCACTCTGTCACTCCATCACTGTCACTCCATCACTCAATCACTCCATCACTCTGTCACTCCATCACTCTCACTCCATCACTGTCACTCCATCACTGTCACTCTGTCACTCCATCACTCTGTCACTCAATCACTCTGTCCCTCCATCACTCTGTCACTCTATCATTCAATCACTCCATCACTCTGTCACTCCATCATTCAATCACTCAATCACTCTGTCACTCAATCACTCTGTCACTCCATCACTCTGTCACTCAATCACTGTCACTCCATCACTCTGTCACTCCATCATTCAATCACTCTGTCCCTCCATCACTGTCACTCCATCATTCAATCACTCCATCACTCTGTCATTCCATCATTCAATCACTCCATCGCTCTGTCATTGCATCACTCCATCACTCAATCACTCTGTCACTCCATCACTCTGTCACTCCATCACTCAATCACTCCATCACTATATTACTTCATCACTCTGTCACTCCACCACTTAATCACTCCATCATTCAATCACTCCCTCACTTTTTTCACTCCATCACTCCATCATTGTCACTCCATCACTCCCTCACTCTGTCACTCCATCACACCGTTAATCTGTCACTCCGTCGCTCTTACACTCTGTTGCTCCTTCACTCTGTCACTGTATCGCTGTCACTCCATCACTCTTTCATTACATCAGTCTGTGACTCTGTCACTCTTTCACCCTGTCGCTCTGTCACTCCATCGCTCTTTCCCTCTGTCACTTCGTCTCTAACATGGTTTATGAGCTGGAATTGTCTCACTAAGTTCAGTCCAGCAGAGAGAGGACAGCAGTGTTCCACTGTAGCTCAGACAGGACACACTGTCCTCATTCCTCATGAGCAGGAACACTGACTGAAGATCAGAGACACATATTAGATGCTCAAAACTCAAGACAAAAAAAGAAAAGGAGAGGTTAGAAAAAGAGAAATGGACCAAAGAGAGAGAGAGAGAGAGAGAGAGACATACAGACAGAGAAAGAGAGAGATATAAAGAGAGACAGACAGACAGACATACAGACAGAGAGAGAGATATATATATATATATAAAGAGAGAGAGAGAGACATACAGACAGAGAGAGAGACAGATTTAGCAAAAAGTTTGAATATAAAGACAACCTAGACAGAGAGGATGGCTAGAAAACAACACTGGAGAGAGAGAAAGTATCAAAAAAGAGAGGGGGGGCAGTTTGGACAGAGAAATTAAATCTGGACAGAGAGAGAATGTTTGGACAGAGAGAGAGAGAGAGAGAGAGAGAGAGAGATTTTGGAGAGACAAAGAGACTATTTGATCAGAGAGACAGTTTAGTTTAGACAAAAATTTTTGAAATCTTTCAAAGTCGTCTCATGTCCTTGTTTTGGCGAGTGGGAGCTGTGTGTGTGTGTGTGTGTGCGTGTGTGTGTGTGTGTGTGTGTGTGTGTGTGTGTGCGTGTGTGTGTGTGTGCGTGTGTGTGTGTGTGTGTGTGCATGCTAAACGTCTGTGTTCACCGTCCTCTTTTTAAGATTGTGGTGCTCTGAGTCATTTATTCAGGCTAGACAGACAGAAAGACAGACAGAGAGAGGAAACAGATAGAGAGACAAACAGATAGAGGGACAGACAGAGACAGGCAGAAAAACAAAGACAGAGAGACAGACGGAAGGACAAGAAGACAGACAGAAGGTGAGACAGACAGAAAGACAAACAGACAGAGAGACAGACAGAGAGCAACAGGCAGGCAGACAGACAGAAAAACAAAAAGACAGAAAGTCACTCCATATGTTAATGCACCTTTATTTGTGAGGCTGGAGTCAGAGATGACTCTCGAGGCGTGTTTTCTTTCTAAACGGAGCACAGAAGCTTTCAGTGAGCATGTGGTGTACATATGAACTTCTCCTTTATCCAGTGCGCAGAGTCTCATCTCCCAAAAATAACACTGCATTACAACACGTGTACTTATTCACACACACACACACACACAGAGAGTAATGAAAGCATGTATATTTAAAGGAACAGTTTGGCCAAATTTAGTCGAGCACTTTCACGCTGAGTCGATCAGGACGACATTTTGTTGCTAACAGATAACAGAAGCTTATGGCTACCAGTTTAGCCTCATGTAAATTGTGTGTCTAAACCATCACACACACACACACACACACTTACTTGCCTCAAGCACAACGTCTCAGTAACATCCTTTCTACAAAATAAAAAATACACAAATCGTATATAATCAACATTCTCATCTTCATCACGTCTGGCATAAAGCTCCGCCTTCATGGTCTAGGCCACGCCCCCTGCAGATACAGATCTGTGACTGTTTAATGTTTTTTTTCTTTTTGTCAGTAACCACATCAGTGAGTCTGTCTGAGACACCAAACAGAGCTGGAGGAAGACTCACATGTTTTTGCTAAACTGGAGGCCATAAGGTTCCATTACTTGGTAACTAGGTTAGCATTGTAGCTGCACTGCTAGGATTCTCGTAACACCAAACCTGGCTGAAGGAACGGATTTAGCGTTAAGAGAAAACGTCAATGCCATTCCAACTGCTTGTGAAAAACCTCCAAACTTTCTGCTCACTCCCTCCCTCACACCCTCGCTCGTCAGGTTTTCAGCGCAACAGAAAATGCTAATCGTACTCCAGTTCACTTTCCAGTAATTTTTGTTTTTGTTATTCTGTCATTTTATCTTTATCTGTGTTTTAAAATGTGGTTCAAGTGAAGAGGAAGTGAGCTAAACTCAAATGAGCAGCGAAACCACTCTGGCTTTCAGTTGCGTAGAAAGACAGTACAAAGAGGTCAAAGGTCAGAAGGTCAGCTGTAGTTTTGAACAATCTGGAGTTTTCATTAATGATTCCTCTCATATGACTCTCTGCTGATTTTCCAAACACGCTAGAGATCGTGATGGAAACGTTAAGGCGAGACGGTGTACATGGTTACACACCTGACGGTCCGGGAAAGTGCAAGAACATAAGGAAAAAAAACGATTTATTAATTCTAGATCGGATTCTAACCGGCTCCGATACGCAAACCCCCCCCCCCCACCTCCCGCTCTGCACAGACAACGATGTGTGACCCTTTCCTGGAAATATCGTTACGTATATTTCCATAGAATTGTGAAGCGGTGATAAGATTACTGCAACTGGTTCCAAACACCTCGAGAGAATTCCCCTGTAAAGCCTCGGCGTGTTAAAGAGCAGCCGCCCCTGCAGATTACTCAACCCGAGAGACAGCAGCGGAAACTCGCTCGAAAACACGACGACCCTTCAGGTAACAGAGTTTCTGCTTTTTCCCCTTCCCACTTCCCACAAACAGCGAGATAACAACATTTACATTTAATACGAATCCCTCATCAGCGTTACAGTGCTGCCTAGAACCAGTGCTGCAAAACTTCATTAAATGTATTTACTAAATTATTTTCAAAAATAAACTTTATATATATAAAAATGACTCCATCATTTTATAGAATAAAATTTATGACATAATCTAAAAAAAATTCAGTTTTTTAGGGGGATATTAAATACATTTAAACTTGGTTTTCATTACTAAAATTCTCAAAAATAAAACAATTTTATTTATAGTTATTATTAATTGTTAATTAATTCAATCACAATATTATGTAATATATAATTATGTAAACTAACTCAATATTTATATTTGGCTGTTGAATTAATCTGTTGCTAAATCTCACAAAGTTTACAGAAAATCTCACAAAATGAAAAAAAAAGATTATTATTAAATAATTAAATTATAATAATATATAATTGTAATAATAATTAGTAATTGATTAAATATTTCAATTTAGCTGTTGAATTTTTTAAAAAAAATTGCAACTAATAAATATTTACATTTCTTATCTAATGATCTTTTATTTTATTTCTAATCTTGGAGAAACAGTTGATGCAGATGTGAATGTTTTTGTTTTTCTAATATTGTTTATTCCACATTCTTGTGAACCTTACTGACTAGAATTATCTGAAAAGCAAAAAAAAAAAAACTATATATATATATATATATATATATATATTATAAACTATATAATATAATATAATATAATATAATATAATATAATATAATATAATATAATATAACTCAGTAATATTTAGTCCTTGGCTGATGTTTGCTCTGCTCAGGAGATTATTCACAGAACAAACGTTCTTCTAAAGCAGCAGCAGCAGAAGAAGTGAAGCTCCTCCACTGCAGATCTTAAATCATGTTTAAACACACGGTCCGATAAAACGCTCGGGTTTCGTGAGCCGTGTTGGATTGTGTTACAGTTTTGCGCCTGGAGGGAAGAGCAGCTCTTATGGAGCCGGTTATGAAGAGACGCTGCGTGAGAGACGTGCACGTGAGCAGACGTGTGAGACGAGATGTGATGCGATGCTTCTTTCGGAGACGCTTTAGACTGTAATGCGTAGATTAAATAAAGCAGATCCAAACGAGCAGGAAAACTGAATATGATGCGCTCTGTGGAGTCCCCCCCACCCCCACACAAGCTTCACGGTAAAAGAAATAAAACCCTTGTTTATCGGGTCATAAATATTAATGCTTGTGGTGTTTTTTTAGCTCACTATTCAGATTCGCTCAGGCTCCGCCCCACAGAAAACCGAGGATGTGAGACGCTCGGGAACAATCGTCATGACAACGGCGTGAGCAACTGCATCGCCACATGATGACGATAAAGTAACATTTATCTTTATTAACAAAATTAAATCACCACAGAACACAAAGTGACGAGGGGTGGAGTCAGTGATCCTGCCCTGACACTTGACATAGGGCGGAGTCACCAATCCCGCCCTGACGTGTGACATGGGGTGGAGTCAGTGATCCCACCCTGACACTGAAGAAGTTCCCAAAACAACACGTTCATCAGGTTTTAATCCTCTTACACCTCGCCAACTTGCTGACAATTAACGGTTTTTAAATGATTATCTAGAACACCTTGTACCTTTTACCCATTTATGGTTATATTTAACGTTAAAACCAGTTCGTTCTTGTTTTCTCTTACGTTACAGTAGCTAGAAACAGTACTTCTTTATTTTAGTAAAAACTTCTGACTGATACAAAGCGCTGACACTGGAGTCTCCTTCCATAAACGTTACATCAGATTTCTCCTGATGGAAAATTCACCATGTCGATAATAACACACCTACTTCTAAACTTTAGATAGAATTTAAATTTGAAAAAAAATTTTCCTCGCACACTGGAATAAATAAATGAATACATAATTAAATGAATAAATAAATAAATAAATAAATTTTATCAAGTGTAAATATCTTGTACTGAGTTAGAAAGATCTATTATATCCCATTCTAAACAAATCTTACAAAGATTATAAAATTAAAAACTATTACTAAATGCTAAAAAAAATATTCCTTGACATTTTTACACAATTCACACATAGCTTTTTATTGTTGTTGTTTTTTTTGCTCTAGAATCAAATGATTTACGAAAACAAATGCTTAATTCTGACCATTAGAACGATCCTGAAAGGAGTTAGAACAGTCTGGAAATAGGTTTAATCATCCTACATCTGCTTTAGTCTGATCTGATTATAGGAAATACCAGATAGATTAGATCAATGGCTTAGATTTCAGGATCTTTTCACTTGTTGCTGCAGTCCAGTCCATCAGGAGAGACGTTTCAAAAAAAGTGCTGAATGATTCACATGAAAAGATTTAAATAAATAAATAAATAAATAACACACAAACACACGACAGGAGCTAATGCTCGCCAAGCAAAACTCTAGCATTATACACTTAACACTTCTGTTAAAAAATAAAATCACCCTGCTGAAGCCCACATACACACACACACAGCAGCTAATCCAGTGAAAATGTCCAGTTCTGTAACACACACTCCTAGCAAACCCTCTCACACACACACCCACACACATACACACACTCTCTCTCTGTCTCCTTCTCTCTCTCTCTCTCTCTCTCACACACACACCCACACACATACACACACTCTCTCTCTCCTTCTCTCTCTCTCTCTCTCACACACACACACACACACAATTTGATATTTTATGAGTTTTCACACTTACACTCGCACTGGAAGTGACTCAGTTGTGTGTGTTCATTCACACCCTTGACAAAGCTTTCACTTCTCCACTGAAGGAGTGAACTTTCGTTTATGGTTAAACAATGGAGAGAGAGAGAGAGCGAGAGAGAGAGAGAGAGAGAGAGAGAGAGGGGAGAAAACCAAAGAACACACACACACACACAGTCTCATTTCAATCCCACACACAAACACAGACCACAGACACACAATCATTTTCTCTCCGTCTAGCTCACGCACCTCTTTCTCCTTCCCTCCTACACACACACACACACACAACTGGCGTGATATCTATACCATGTGATCATGCCAGGCGCCATGCCAAAGGCCAGCCATGTCACTTACCAGAAATCTCACACAGAGCGAAAGGGGGGAGGGGTGAGACAGAAGAAAAGAGCCTTTAATTTAACTTAACACACACACACACACACACACACACACACACTTCATCTGAGTCACTGTGCTTTCGCTTGGCGTGCTCGATGTTAGTTTTATGTCTGAAATTCCCAAAAATGTGTGTGTTGTTTAATGTCACGCATACCTTCAGTGTGCTCTCACCGCCCGCAGCCTGTGTGTGTATGTGTGTGTGTGTGTGTGTGTGTGTGTGTGTGTATGTGTGTGTGGTCATGCTTTCCTTTCAGTTCAATACACCAATATGGCCAACACGTTTTCCAGGAAAGAGAGACTCGGTGACAGATTAGCTGGTGTTTATCTTCCAGGAAAATACGAACACGTCGTAACACGGTATACACACCACACACGCCCCCCAATCCCCCCCCCCCCCCAAAAAAAATAAATAAACACACCACCGCCACCGCCGGACCGGCCCACTCAAAACTTATCTACTTTTAATATTTATATCTTTGATATAAATATTAATTGATTGATTTGTTCGTACATTTTTCTGTAGGTGCCATAACTTATAGAACTCAAGATTCAAGATTCAAGAAGCTTTATTGTCATTTCAACCACATATAGCTGGCGCAGTACATAGTGAAATGAAACAACGTTTCTCCAGGACCTGGTGCTACAGAAACATACAACAACAAGTTCAACACAAAACAACAAACAACACCAGACAGAAGTCTGTCTTAGCCACGTAAAGTGCACAGTGTGCAGCTAGGTGCAAACAGAGCATAGACAAGACAGTGCAAAAAAGACAATAAATACAATAAAGACAACACAAAAGAACACAGGACACTTAGCGCCGAAAAGAAATAAAAGAACGTGTACTGGAATGTAAGTAAAATAAAATAGAACTCCATCAAGGTTCACTTTAATTCATTTCCCGCATTAATTATTTCCTTGTTTTTGAAACAAACAAAAAAATCTCGTAAAAATCACCCAGAATTTACGTTAAAATGTCTGCATTGTTTTTATCTTCTTCAGTCGAACCTGCAGCTGAACTTGACCTTGTGAGCCTGTTGACACTCCGCGATATCTCTCTAACGTTTCTGTCGTAACTTATGCTAACCTCAACCTGCGATAATTTAACGATCAACAATTAAACGTTTAAAACAGAAGCGAAGCTCCTCGCTGAAACAGTACAGTGATGATAAACGAAAGAAACCGAAACGTTTAACTGAAAGTGCAAAAGTTTGTACACCCCCAAGCCTTTCTCCCTGAGCGTACAGTATGTGTGTGATAACGTGTGTGTTGTATGTTACTGTGCACGCTAATCCTAGCGGATATATTTATCAACCCAGTGCATAAAAAAACAGAATAGAAACGAAACTCCATTTAACTTTACAGTGCAAGAAATCACAAAAAAATGTAAAAATTTAACCCTTTGGTGTCATTCTGAAAGCACTGAAAAAATACAAATCTCTTGAGTTTCATCAGCGTTTCTACACACTGCATCCAGAGCTCAGACGTATCTTCTGTCTGATTGTATTTACACCAAAACCTTCCACACAACATCCTCCAGCATTTTTTTTTCTTCACCATTATCCTCTCTACAACTTCTCCGTATCTCTCGCTCCGTATCTTTCCTCTGTATCGTAACTGCCGTGTTTCATTCTCTCGCTTTCCTACTTTTTAATATCCTTCAATCTTGTTAGAGACACATCTGGAAAGTTCTGAAAGCCCCACTCTCTGTTTTCTGTTTCGTTCTTTCACATTTGCGATGAGAAACACGACAAGAAACTCAACCGCAATTAAGATATTGCATCTGGCTCGGCTAGTTAGAGAAGGTAAAGTAAATAATGCTAGCTTGGGTGAAAGGTTGGGAATTAAACGTGTAATTAAACCGTAATAAACGGACCGAGCCGGATTGTAGACCTTTAAATAAATCTTTCTCATGTCCCGGGAGGTGGAACTCGTCCTGATTGGCGAATAAAATCCTAAACTCTGAGGTAAAATTCTGAGGAAAAGCCAAAAGCATAAAGAGACGAGGAGAACAAAACACTGAGTTAAATATAATATTACAGTCTAGGGATCGAATCCCGCGTGATTAGCGTGATATTGAAGCTGAAATCCGTCCCATTCCTGTCGGTGTACAGTATAGCGAGTCGTATTCGAGGATTACGCGGCAGTATCGCATGACATAGCGCACATAGTGAGAGGCATGTTGTTGCTATTAATACAGGCCAAGTAGGTCTTCAGGCACTGCCACCGCACACGCCGAATATCACACGCGGGACCCGAGCCGTGGCCTTTAAGATCACCGCAGAGGGACGGGGCCTGACCTACAACCTTTTATATTTATAGATAAAATAAACGAAAAATAAATAAAAGAGTTTGTGGAAAAAAATCGCAAAACATTGCAACACATGTGAATAATGTGATCAGAACATGAAAAGAAGTCTAAAATAGAAAGAAATCTCATGTGTCGAGAACCACACGTGAAACCACAACCATTACACACGTGTACGTGAAGCGTCCGTTGTACCAGAGCCTGTGAACGAGCTGTTACTATGGAAACGGTTAGGTATCAGAACGAGGGGGTTAACAGAACAATGCCTTCTGCTGTTTCGGAGAATTAATCAACACCTTTCTGACCAATCAGAGTCCAGAGTTTAACACGTCTATCATCACCTCTGTAATTGGACGAGAAGGAAATCGTCTCTGTGGAAAGCGTGGACGTGTTAAATGTGATGTGGTTTTGCTTCTATTAAAAAAAACAACAACAACAAAGTGCTGCAGTGTGTATGTGTGTGAGCGTGTGTGTATGTATGTGTGTGAGTGTGTGTGTATGTGTGAGCGTGTGTGTATGTATGTGTGTGTGTATGTGTGTATATGTATGTGTGTGAGCGTGTGTGTATGTGTGAGCGTGTGTGTATGTGTGAGCGTGTGTGTGTGTATGTGTGTGTGTATGTATGTGTGTATGTGTGTGTGTATGTGTGTGAGTGTGTGCGTGTGTGTTTGGTATCCTGAATTGCTGCCATTGTCGTGTCTTTGTCTCATCATGTCTCTCTTATCTCCTGACAGTGAGAGAGAAAATGAAGACTCGGTTCTACGCGAGCTCAGTGGAGAAGGCAGCGTGAGGTCGACTCACCGCGGATAAACACCGCGACACACGGCGTCCCGAAGGCCGCGGGGAGGTAAAGCTGTTTACTGTCGTCTCGCTGTGATTGTTATAATGATTCATAAACATGTCATAACAGCCGTGCTTGGAATATTCAAACCGACGTGCCACATGATCTCCGATGAAAAGCATGAAGAGTACAAAGATGTTGTTCATTAAAACGTCTGTGTGTGGATCTGCTGAAGGTTTCTGTAAGGAGATGTTTGTTTAATATTTAGGGAAGGAGTCTCCAGTGTCAGAGAGGAAGCTGTAACCTGACAAGCTGAGGGACGGTACATGAATTAAACAAATGTTTTGGGATGTGCTTCACGTCAGGATCTGCCCTGAACCTGGGCACTTGAGGATCCACCTGAAGCCTGTGGTCAGATCAGTGTCCAGGTCGACCTTCAAGGGCTAGGAAATGACTGGATCTCTCAGTTATTAAAAAAAAAAATGTTTTGGTTCTTAGCCCCAAAGCTGCACTGGTGTTGATCAGACACCTGACTGGATGCTTGACTGGACTTAACTGGACACCATTGAATGCTGGACCTTTGGATATCTGAAGGGGTCATTGACTAAATCTCTGACTGGACCTGACTGGACCCTAAATTAGACACCTAACTGGAACTCGGATTAGATATCTGACTAAATCTTTGATTGGACACCTGACTGGATCCAAGATTAGACACCAGACTGGAACTCGGATGAGACACCTGAATGGAGCTAAGTTTAGACACCTGAATGAAACTTTGATTGGACACCTGACTGAAACTGTAAATGGACATCTGACAGAAACTGTGATTGGACATCTGACTGAAGCTAAGATTAGACACCTGACTGAAACAGATTGGACAGCTGAATAAAACTCTGATTGGACATGTGACTGGAGCCAAGATTAGACGCCTGACTGGAACTCTGATTGGACACCTGACCTTATCCCAGCTTAGATGCCTGACTGTAGCTCTGATGGGACACCTGACTGGAACTA